>NC_056735.1:210373339-210638312 GCF_019279795.1 Protopterus annectens
TTCATCCTTAAATTTTCACGGCCTATGTATTAGTTTCTCTTCAAGTGTTTGGCAGTGCTCTGTACAGACTCAGACACCTTGAGTGACATTTTTCCTGGTAAGGCATGAAGGAATTTACCCCAATACTGAGCTGCACACAAGACAGCTAGTCTGCAGTGACAAGCACTGTCCCCATAGTTGCAAATCAGATACTCGTGACATTGATTGATATTCTCAGTACAACTGCTTAATCAATAAAAAAGGGTCTGTTGCCATGGATATGAACTTTCCCACTGTGACTGTTACTGTCTTGGTGGATATGGGCATCCTGAGGCAATGTAGAAATTGTCTCGTGTTTACTGACAACCAGTTCATTCTCAAACTGATAAAGTATGTGCGAGATGTTTTTACACAATGGCACTGGAGGCAAATCTCTCACATGAAAGTACTCTTAATGTCAATAAGGTAGTCACTAGTACACACGCCACATCCATCACACACAATTCAAAGCAGAAATAAACTGAGGCAATGAAATGTAACCTTCATAAATCAAAAATACCTCATAGATGGTGTACAGATAACAAATACCCTCAACAGCCCCAAATGCACTCTGGAAAAACAACACCCATATCAACACAGAGCTACATCTCATGGAGGCTCAACCTATAAGCCCATAAGGCAAGCCACCACACAGTCCATCATTCTAGTCATTGGAAACTCCATAGTGAGACACACTGATGTCCTTCTTGCCAAACTTGAGTAAGGAGAAAGGCATGGTCAGTTGCTTATCAGAGGCTAAGATCCGCCACATTATGCATGCACTCATGTCTTTGGACCACAAGTAACACAAACTCAGCATGTCAGAGATGCAACTATATTAACAGTCTTGAATACATGCTTTCACACACAGCAGTCAGTATATATGATAATGAGCAGGCTGTCAGGATCCATACCTCACTGCAATTCTCACTTTACCCAAACCCATATTACACATACCTACATATGCAGAGTTCCACACTAGAAACATAAATAAACACCAGAGACCTACCAAACACAAACACAAGCATGCTGCACATAATACTTCCACTGCAGAGCACAACACACATAATAACTCTCACATCAGTGTCTCACCTTTCAAGCCCTTAATGCAAAACACAAAACAAAACATAGTCATAGGTGATTCCATTATGAGACTCACACCAGGCTGGAGAAGGTCACAGTCAGCTGTCTGTCAGTTGCCAGCATCCACCATATCACACATGTACTCACGTATCCCCAAAACAGGTACTGTTGTGACTATTATAACCCATGTTGGTGTAAATGACTTGAGATTTATCTCTCTGGACTATATGAAGAGACATGACTGAACTCTCAGACTATGTGTCGCAGGCAGGTGTGTCCCTTGCCTTAAGCAGCATTTTTCCTTCACCTAGGATGATGCCACAATATCAACAGAAAATGATTGACCTCAATATGTAGCTTAGTTTCTGGTGTCATTCTAAGGGGATACAGTATCTGTCAGTCTGGGATGACATGATTGACAGACCTTGATGCTTTACCAGAGATGGTCTTCATCTGTCACCCCTGGAATTACTGCTACTTGCCAAGGCTTTTGCCACTTCCATAGTGCCTTTTTAAACAAAACAAGACAGAGGACACTTGGATCTCCATATTCCCAATGGTTTAATAGAGTAAGTGCTTTTGTACAGGTCAATGCCTATACTTCTTTAGACTCAACAAGGCATAACAGACACAATCACTTAAATAAGGAATCCCATGCTTAATTAACCCACCCTATGCAGCCACATGACTTGGTTAAGTTAAATTAGATTAAATTAAACCATTATCCTAGTCACCCTTCAACAATAATATAAAATAAATGCTCTAAAAATATTAAACCTAATCTACAATTTTACTACAAACTCATGACAAGACATATGTATAAAAAAAATATATATATACATATATATATATATATATATATATATATATATATATATATATATATATATATATATATATATATATATAGGTCTATATTAGAACATCGAAGTTTCAAAACTTTGAATGTTCTAATATCGACCCCTATTCAGCGAACTCTGAAAATAACGAAGCTACAGAAAACCAAATTTTTTTCCTAGGGAAAGAATTCGATTGTCCGCTTCTGTCGCTTCACTATTTTCAGCCCTGTGGTGGAAAGTTACGGGTCAGGTTCAGGTAAGTGTGCGATTGGGCACCGGTTAGGTAAGTTAGGGTTAGGGCGCGGGTTAGGTATGTGTGCGATTGTGTGGACGTGAGGGTTAGCGTGGGTTAGGTATGTGTGTGACTGTGTGGACATGAGGGTTAGGGCGGGTTAGGCGAGTTAGGGTTATGGCGTGGGTCAGATAAGTGTGTGATTGTTTGGCTGTGAGGGTTAGGGCGGGGTAGGTTAGTTAGGGTTAGGGCGTGGGTGAGTGTGCGATAGTGACAGACCTTAGGGTTAGGATTGGGGTTAAGGTAAGTGGATAGTTAGCGGTGTATGTACAGCTTCGTGTAGGGTTAGATGTAAGATTTTAGGTGTATGTGTGTGAATTACTGTGTGTTTGGTGTGCTTGTGTTGTGCGTATGTGTTTTGGAACAGTGAATTTTTTCCCTAGGAAAAAATTTGCTGTTCTGCATGTTCGATGTTGTCAGCGTTCGTTGAATAGGAGTCAGAACATTCGAAGTTTTGAAACTTCGATGTTCTAATATAGACTCTCTCTCTCTCTATATATATATATATATATATATATATATATATATATATATATATATATATGAAAATGTTCAATATATGAAAAAATAATAATATATATATGTATTTAAAAAAAAAAAAAAATATATATATATATATATATATATATATATATATATATATATATATATATATATTTATATATATATATATGAAAACTCCATGTAAAATCTATACACTGTTCTATCTCATTAAGCTCCTTAACTTCAATATACATGCTATCGAGCAAACATCATTGATACCCGGGTATATAAAACCATCATACCTAAGCTGCCAAAGAAGTTCACATCTTTCCAGCCATAAAGAGACTGGTCCACCCCGGTTTGATCCAATTACTTGGTCAATAACACGGAACACAAAGGAGTGGTCTGGATAAAAAGCTATATGCTGAGTAAGGGTATTTTCAACCTTCCCATTCCTTATAGCAAATAAATGTTCATATAACTGGTCCCTAAGCCTCCTGTCAGTTTTTCCTATATAAAAAACAGGCCAATACTTACATTTAGCCAAATAAATGATACTTTTAGCATAACAATTAAATCTCACATTACAGGATAACCTGGTGTCCTTGATGGTGAATAAAGGCCCGTATCAATAACTTTACAATAAGGGCATGATTCCCATTTGAACATGCCCTTAATCTTAGAATTATTGGCCTTTTTGTATTCTAAAATATATTTCAAGTTCTGCCCCTTTCTAAAAATAACAATGGGTTTAATGGGTACTCACATTTTCATTTGCTACTAATAAATCCCAGTTCTTACATAAAATTAGTTTCAGCAGGTAAGCCTCATTGTTAAAAGAGGTGATAAAGGTAGATGGAAAATCAAAAGGTGGGATTAAAATTTTGTGTATCCACCATATTAATTGTGGTTCCTACAGGGTCTGAAATGTTGACCCTGGAATCATTCAAAATGGCTCTAAAATTACCCAAAATTCTTTTAGTGGTCACCTCCCCTATCACATCCTCCACTAATGCTTGTGGGTAACCACGTTTCAAGAATAAGTCCTTTAAAAATTCACATTCAACCTGAAAATCCACAAAATTGGAAACCATTCTAGCAGCTCTTATGAGCTGTCCCTTAACAACAGATTTTTTTCTGATGCTCAGGGTGAGAACTAGAATAATGAAGAAAGGAATTAGAATAGGTCTCCTTCCTAAAAATAGTAGAGGCAGTGTATCAATATTCATTAAAGATAAATACACCTCCAGATTGTTTAAACAGTAGGATTTCCAAGAGATACTTCAGGTGCAATTAACTGTTGGTAGGACACCTATTCAAGTCATTGCCAACTACAGGACCCCCTCTGTGAATTAGAACACCTACTCTGCCTATTTGGATCTACTTGAGTCTATCAAGATACATCTGAACACCCTGGTTTTGGTTGACTTTAACTGCCCATCTAGTGATTGGGTAAATTACTCATGCTCTAACTCACTTGCCCAAAGGTTCCTCAACTTCGTTAACTCCAGTATACTGGACCAGTTGGTTCACACCCCCACAGGGGGTGCCACCATCCTGGATCTGCTGTTTAGCAATATGGGGGACCACTGTAGCGCCCCCAATGTGAGGTCTTCACTAGTGAGATCTGACCACAAATCAGACTCATTCAAAGTAACTGTCACACCTGTCCCCCAGAAGAAAATAAACTAAAACACTTCTCCAATGCAGATTATTACCACTTATGGGACGGTATAAATAGCTGCATGGAACTGACAAATATGCTGAATTCTACACCAATGCTTTATACAAACACCTGTATAACTACAATGACTCAGCCATATCTGATAGGACCAAAACAAGCTCTTCAAGGAAGAGCAAACCTGCCTGGTGGACAACTGCCATTAACAGGCTTTACAATAAGAGCAAGAAATTGCTGTCTAAGAGTAAGAGGGGTGAGTCCTAAACTGGAAACGCTCCCTCCTCAGCTTAAACAAGCAAATAAGACTTCCTGTGAAGTTCTCCAAGGCAAACTATGGATCCAAATTAGCTTCCTCAATTAAGGACAACCATAAGGTGTTCTTTAGTTACATCTGTTAACCTAAAAGGAAGGGCCCAGATTTCTGCCAAACTGGTAGTTAATGATACCACATATATTGAGCCTGTGGACATAGCTAACCTGTTAGCTGATAGCCGATAGGTTCTGTGAAAACTTCAATCCCCTGTCCCTGCCACACGTACCCCATGGAATCCCTACCACCTGTCCCCTACTTTGCATCTCTAAAAAGCAGGTTGTAAACATCCTCTCTAAGGCCAAAAACACAACATTTATGGGACGTGATAACATCCCAGGCTGCATCCTACATGGGCTCCAACAAGAATTAGCAACAATAGTGGGTACTCTTTTCAATCATAATCTAAGCACTGGCTTCATCCCAGCTGAATGGAAAATGGCCACTGTTATTCCCTTGCACAAAGGTGGTACTTCCACTGACCCTGGGAACTATAGACCTATTAGCCTGACTAGCCTTATCTGCAAGACCATGGAACAAATCATCATGAACTTTATTATAAAGATATATGGTAAGCTCCAAACACTTGACCCTAGGATTTGTCAAAGGGAGCTCATGCCTGTTAAACCTTGTGGACTTCTTTGAGACAGTTACCAAGGCCCTGGATGAGGGAAAATCTGTGCATACAACCTACCTAGACTTAGCCAAAGTGTTTGTCACTATCCCCCACTCAGGCATCACTGACAAACTCACCCAGCTAAGTATCAAGCCTTATATCATTAGCTGGGTCACTAACTGGCTCATTTATAGAATCCATATAGTCAAAATAGGGGAATCCACCTCCAACAGCAGATTTGTAACCAGTGGTGTTACACAGGGACCTGTCCTGGGACCTCTACTGTTTGGAATCTATTTCTCCAAAGTGCAAACTAAAACTAAAGGTCTGTGGCTGACAATGTTTGCTGATGACTGCAAGCTGGAAGTGATCATAGACTCTCCAAACAATGTCAACATCCTACAAGAGGGTCTTACACAAACAAATGAATGGTGCCAAAGTCATGGCCTTAATCTCAATGCAAAAAAATGTATTATCATCACTCTCAGTAAGTGCAATGTTCCTGCTAACTACCACATCAATAACAAAACAAACGCTAACCATGCACTCACTTGTGAGAGACCTGGGAATACAGGTTGACAGCAACCTTACCTTTGATCACCATGTCTCCACAGTGGTATGAAGGGCCTTCTATATTACTCATCTCATAAGTAAGGGCATTGCATCCAGAAAAGAGGAAGTTATAACCTATCTGTACTCTCCTCTCATCAGGCCAATAATGCAGCACAACGCCCCTTTTGGTATGCACCTTTCCAAGCACCTGCAGCAATCGGAGAGACCACAAAGATTCCTCGCAAGAATAATTCAAGGCCCTCAGCATCTCTCCTATGTGGATCATCTGAAATCACTGTCACTTTATTCTGTTTCATACAGACTAATCAGAGGTGATCTATGCCTTGCATATAAGGCAATCTTTGACCCTACTTTATTGGAAATGCTGCATATCTGCAAATCAAATGGTATGCGGGGTTACTCACTTTAAAGACCTTAACTTGGTATGTGATATTAATAGAACATGCTGGAGAGATGGATTTATCTCCCAGAGGTTACCACACCTTTGGAATGGACTCTCACTTCATGTCAAACAGAGCACCTCATTGGCCCTCTTCAAATGCAATGTGAATGATTGGATGTGTAACCATTAATTCACCCCGAGGGTTCCACTTGTGTCTCTCCTGGACAGAGGCAATCGGTGCTGATCATGGAAATAAGGGTAGAATTTGGTTAGGCTTGTAAGGGCCCTAGAACCATTAGCCTAGTAGCTTCTTATGATCCTATGATATGACTCAGTCATAATCCATGTGGAAGTACATGACCTGAGACATCCCTCCCTAGACTATACTTACAGAGACATCTTTGAGCTCTTGAAATATGTGTCCCAGGCTGGTATGAGCCTAGTACTGAGCAGCATTTCACTTTCTCCAAGGATGATGCCATAATACGAACAAAGATCATTGATGTTAATAATTTGCTTGGTTTCTGGTATCATTCTAAGGAGGTGCAATATTTGGCAGCATGGAAGGAGTTGCTCAACAGACCAGGCTGCTTTGGCAGGGATGGTCTGTGCCTCTCCTGTCTAGGCTTTTGAATATTAGCTAAAACTGTCTTCCCCCATAGTGCCTTTTGTAGGCAATGCCAATCTGAAACTACTTCTGACATAGCAAGTCAAAAACAAGAAAACCTGAAGGTATTACTGGTAAATGCTAGGAGTCTAAACAAAAAAACTCCACTCCTTAGAAGATGTCTTCTCCCTAGAGAACGCTGATGTCTATGCAGTCAATGACACATGCCTTAAAGCTGCAAAGAACACACCAACTCTGCAAGGTTATTACGCCTTCCACACATCTAGACCAGCTACTTCACAGTCAAGGTCTAAAGGTGGAGGTGTCTCTATCTACATCAAAACTAAATATACTTCAAGGCTGGTCATACAGGACAATGCACTTGAGCTGCTCCATGTTCAAATCAACACAGTCAAAATCCAGTACTAATTCCATGCAAGCTTTAGGCCCCCCTCTATGATCCAGGAAACCCATACCATGTATTTATACTTATTAGAAACACTAACCTTCAATTCCAATAACATAGTCATGGGTAACTTTAATTACCCCACTATTAACTGGGAATCCTATACAACACCAAATGTATAGACACAGAGATTCCTGGATTTTGTAAACACAAACTCCCTGGACCAGATAGCCAATACACCAACCAGGGGTGCAAACATACTGGATCTGGTCCTCACCAATATGGGAGAGTCATACACACACCCTACTGTAATGTATTCCCTGGTAAGATCTGAACACAAAGTGGTCTCCTTTGAAGTAAAAATAAAACATGGACCTCCAGCTAAATGTGGAATATGAAGCTATTATGTGATTACCTGGCAAAATTTCAAGCACCCATAAACAATGAAACCCTGTATGAGCATGCTAATAGCTGCATAGAGGCAACCATACCCACCAGGGAGAAGTACAGAAATAACTCAAAAAACAAGCCACCCTGGTGGAATCACAAAATCAATAGGCTGTATAACAGAAGGAAGAAGCTCATGGCAAAACTTAGGAGTGCAGTACACAACAGGATAAAAGCATTTTCATCAAACTAAAAAAAAAAAAAAAAAAAAATCAGAGGACAAATAAAGTCTACCAAAGACAAATATGAGGTAAGTTTGGGTTCCCAGGCCAAGGACAAGCACAAAGCATACTTTAGCTATGTCCGCAACCTCAAAGGCAATACACAGTTGTGTGCACATCTCATTGTAAATGGAACCACCTATAATGAACCAGAAGATATAGCAAACCTCCTGGATGATAAATTCAGCCCTAACATTTCCTCTCTCTCCCCCCCTCAACCTTCCCTCAGGAAATACCATTAAACAGAAGTCCATCTACTATCACTAGGGAACAGGTCCTTAATGCTCCCTCTAAGACCAAGCACAATGTATCAATGGGCCCAGACAGTATCCCAGGATGCCGTCTAAATAGCATGAAACATGACCTGTCAGAGCCTCTGGAACTACTATGTAACTGTAGCCTCCAAGCAGGCTTTGTGCCTCATGAATGGAGAACAGCAACAGTCATCCCTCTGCATAATGGTGGGCTATCTACAGACCCTGGAGACTACAGACCCAGAAGTCTTACTAGTCTTATATGTAAAGCCATGAAAATAATTATCATGGAAATGATCAGTAGAGATGTAGTACACCTCCAGACACTGGACCAAACCAAGTTTGGTTTCGTCAGGGGCAGATCATGCCAACCCAACCTGGTGGACCTCTTTGAGAAGGTAACCAAACCAATGGATGAAGGAAAAATGGTTTACACTGCCTACCTTGACCTGGCAAGGCATTTAATACCATACCACCCATCAGGCATTGTTGACAAACTCAAGAGGTTAGGTACAGACTAGTATGTCAGCCAGTGGATAGCCAACTGGCTCATAGACAGGACCCAGGAAGTTAGCATTGGGGAGTCCACCTCTACAAAGAGGCCATTCACAAGTGGACTCCCTCAGGAATCAATCCTTGGACCACTGCTTTTTGGCATTTACTTTTCTAAAGTCAAGGCTACTGTCAGTGGTGTCTGGCTGACTAAATGCGCAGATGATTATAAATTAGGAGCTGTCACTGAATCCCACACTGACACAAATGTTCCCCAGGAGGGGCTGACACCGACATACAACTGGTGTCAGAACCATGAAGTAACACTAAATGTCAAGAAATGCACAATGCTATCCTTTGGGAAGTCATCCACTCCTGCTAACTATCATATTGACAGCACACCTCTAACAGCTGACTCAGTAGTCAGGGACTTTGGGACACACATAGATAGTAATCTAGCCTTTGACTGTTGTGTGGATACAGTATAGAGGGAATCATTCTATGGTGCGCAACTTATAAACAAAGGCATGGCCTCTAAGTCCAAGGAAGTCATTGTTCCACTGTATTCAGCATTCATCAGACCAGTCATTGAGTGCAATGTCCCCTTTGGTATGTACCTAACCAGGTATATCCAACAACTGGAACATCCACAGAGGTTCCTCACTAAACCAATACAGGGCATAAGTAAAATGATCTATGCAGACAACGTCAAGATCCTATCCCTGTATTCTGTCTCCTATAGGCTTTTGAGGGGAGATGTATACCTGGCATACAAGGCATTGTCAGACCCCACTCTGGACCTCCTGCATATCCACAAAACAAACAGCACCAGAATTACCCATTCTACAGACCTACAACTTGCCTGTGGTATAAATAGGATATGCTGGAGAGACAGGTATGTATCCCAGAGGCTGCATCCTATATAGAACAGGCTCCCTATCCATGTGAAGCAGATTTCTGCTCTAATGCAATTCAAGTGCAAGTTGGATATGGAACATTACATTCATCCCTGGTTTGGGACCTATGTCTCTAATGGACATAGGAAAACTATAAATGGTTCATCTCTCAGGTCCCTGCTTGTAAATGCTTCATCTCCCAAACCTCTGCTTACACTTATCAAGGGTATCAGACCTTTTCAGGGATTTGGAATGAATGGCTAGGCTTAAAGAAGCCCTTGTGTTCATTAGCCTGGTAAACACCTATGAACCTATGAACCCATGAAGCTGTACTGTATTACCTTTCTGATGGTATTTGTCTTCTGTGCTGACATACAATCCTGTACTCTGTCATTGATGGGTTGATTGTAGATGTGTACCCATAGCTGTGTACTACACAATCCTGAAAGTGAAATGTAAACATTTCCATGAGACATATTTCATTGTGTGACTCCACAACCCTACAACAGCATCCATTGTAACATACACTAATTATTATGCTACTCACAGTATAAATGGCAAAGTACACTATCTGTAAATGACCAGTACAGGTAGCATGTCAACAGCACCAATGGATGAAAGGAATTCATACTAATGTAGATATTCACTCTGTGTATAAGACACATAGCTTTATTTCCCTGTATCCATGAGAAATATGATAGAGATGTGGCACAGTTATCATCACTTGCACAGTGTGCTGTGTGGGGGTGAAAGAGGCCTAGGCTGACCTAATAGTTTGACAAGCATGTGTGTGAGGCAGGAAAGGAAGCAGGCAAGATGGACCATGGAATTGTGTGTGTGTATGTTTGTCTGTGCCTCACTGTGACAGTGGTGTGTGAGTGTCTGCATGAACACAGCCATGCTCAGTGCTAGCCCTACATGTCTGTATGTTGGACAGCTGTGAGCCATGCATGGTAGAGCTGACAGTTCATTGACTCCACCCCTAAACAGAGAACTGGCTCTGCCAGGAGTTGCACTGGCACCTCCACACCCAAGATCAGATGCTGTGCTACTACCTGAGGGTGACTAACGTCTGCTGGGCATGTGTCCTCAACTGGAATGCCCATGACCATGAGTCTATGGCCTGCTATGTCTTGGTATGGACAGCACACTCCCTTCCGGAATGCTGGATGTACTGCCACTATGGGTGCATGATTGTGCATGGCCACGCTGACTGTCAGCAGATATAGTTGCTGACCTATGCCCATGAGGCTGACACTCAACTCCAATCAGATGTTTCATCTCAGACAATATGCATTCTAAGACAGCTAATGTGTAACCTCCCTCAGACCTACCTCTTTCCACTGTGTCAGTCAGCTGATCCAAGGTATCAACAACATGGTGGAGGCAGTCACGGATGTCAGACTGTGCTGCATCTAGAACCCTGAACATTCCTTGGGAGTTCCTTTCTGAATGTGCCTGTGTCTTCATCAGGGCCCTAAACACATGCTGAGTAACATGTGATGAGACAACTGCAACAGGTGTTGGCGGGATAGCAGGTCTCCTACGAGCACCACTATCAATCCACCAGTGTGGAACCTAGCCAACAGTTTGGCTATGGCCAGTGCCAACAGTCACTGAAGCCACAGTAGCCATACTTCCATGTTCAATGTCCCCACCCTCCAACTGTCCAATATTTGTAGCCTCAGGAAACTGGGTATACAGAGGCATACTGGCTGTGTACAGTGATAATGAGGGTGGATGAGGGATGTCAACCTCTGTGATTGAGTCAGCCTCTGAAACCCCCAGCTATGCCTCAATTTGGCCACCATCATCATCATCAGAGTCTGAAAAGACACTGACATCAGGTGGTGTAGGGGACAAAGTCCAATCTCCCTGGTCATCTGTGATTAAAAGGAAAAAGCAATACATTAATACCTGCACTACTATGCTCTGCAGTACTATGGTGCAATGTATGTTAAGCTGAATACACTGCTGTCACTATTACAGACTTCTATACCTCCAAACCTCACAGAGTAGGACTGTGGACATTTTCTAACTCCAGTCTGTAATTATTTGGAAGTAACTGTTCAGTAAACAAGAATCTTATGGGCAAATATTTTCAAGTCAATCACTATAGTCATACCTTCAAAGCAGAGGTATGAGTCTAAACTGTGGACATTCAGAAAATATCTGTACAGTTGACAATCATGCAGACAGAACATCAATCCAGCCAGCAGGCCAGGGATGACACTTGAGCTAATACATTGAAATATATCTGCATTTCTGACATAACAGTATTCTGTTTACCAGTAGCAGGAGCTTGGCCTCTTCCAATTCCTGATGGTCCTGAAAAATGGTAATGGCAACAGCACCATATGTTACAGTATAACAGGGGGTAATACATCCAAATATCTCACATTTACAGTAGCTGGTATGTGAAAAATATGTGGGTGACAATCTCTACATGAGCTGAAAACTGCAGCTAACTAACTTCACCCCCCAAAACATCTGACACCCATGTAAATTACATACACCTTGACAGGATGAATGCAAAAGTATTCTACTGCTGATCTAGCTAAGCCTACCTGGATGCTCCTCTTGAGAGGAACGGGTGGCACCCACGTCCACAACATATTGGCTGATGGATGTCTGGGAGCTGTCATGTGTAGCAAGGTTTGCTAGGAATTCTTCTGTGGCTGTGAGAGGAGGTTCTGCTGCAGGCCCACCACCAGTGACCTGATGATCCCTGGCCAAGTAAGCTGTGCTTCTCCTTGCAGCATTAATCATATCTGTGGCATGGTGTCGCACCTGGTCGTAGGTATGATTTTGGTGACACACGGCATTGATGTTATGCACCAGTTCATCCCACAGGGCTGCACATTCTGACCTATTTGCCCTCCTTCAGGGCAGCATAACTTGGTAATGTTGTCGCAAAGCCTAAATGATGAGGTAATTTTCTGCTTCAGAAAATGGTGGCCTGTGACTTGCATGCATAATGTTTACTGAAATACAAAGAAATGAGAACACATGTAAGGATTACATACATAAGAGTAAACTATGTAGAGATACAGCAGTAAAGGAAGGCAATCATGATTCTCCTCTTGATTACACAACTCATATTCAACAGTGTGCCAAACATACAAAGGGGGTTGATGCAACTAGGACAGTAGCAATAGTGACATATTCCTGTTGGTGCCATGACAGATACATATGCTCACACACCCAACACAGGAGTCCATTGTAGTGTGCCCCATAGCCGGAAAAATGCCCCTCCCAAATAATACGTATAAACAATAGTGCCAACAAAACAGCAGTGTACTATTACAACTGTTATCAAAGGAAGTAGCCAGGAGACCTGTGTACCTAGTTATCACACAGCATTATACCCTTGGTGTACTCTACATCCTCTGTAAGTGTAAAAGTGCTGGAAAAAAATGCCATGTCATCATTACAGTTCTAAAAAAGGATTACTAATATAATCCACATTCTCCCTAAGTATGTTTAAACATATGCATCATGTTAGAAACCAAATGTATACATACCTGATGGAGTACAATACTCCTCTGTTGAAAGACACTGCTATACAAGTAATGTGTCAACGAGTTAGACATAAGAACTCTCATGCACACTGGTTTGCATAGCTAGAAGTTTGCCTTTTTATGATGGTTCTCATTAGCAGCTGATTGCATCTGAATCAATATATGGTTCAGAAATGGTAAATGCAGTCTACACAGCTGATTTGCAGTATAATCAGCCAATCCCATGCAACTACTCAACAAGATATAAGGCATCAATGTAGATTCCATCCGCTTTCTCATATGGTGGGATCAAAATTAGTGTGGCAAAATACAACATCAGCACAGAGAAAATGTTTGTAGCAGTTACTTTTTACATACAGATGTGTGTTCTACAGGCTGAAGCTGCTGCTTCTAGCAATAGGCATAGAGAGAGAGGCTGAAGACTTTGCAGGCCGACAACACAGAAGAGTAACTGTGGGATCTGTGGCAGCCTTGATGAACAGCCAGAGCCTGATTGAGGGAACTCATCCCACTGGAAATTAAGGTATGTGTTTAAGGTAAGTATGTTAGCCAAAGGTATCATTAACAGAGTAAAAGGCAACATGCTTGGTGTGTCCTAGAACAAGGTAGGGGATACATTAACCATTATGTCAACCAAATGAACAACTGCCAAGTCATATGTTATGTCATGATAGTCATCTGGAACGTGTGTGCTGGCAAACTTTGCTTCTAGCACAACCTCCATATAAGTATGTTACTTGTACAACTGTGGTTGTCTGTAATAATCACACACCGAAGAAGGGGTTTCCTGAAATCTTTGTAGTTTGTGTTAACAAACTACTTTGCTGTTTGCCACATTGACTCAATGTGTCTGTATTTGGGATTTGCTTTTTGGTTGTCTGTAATATCACTGGCAAATCATTGTGGACTGCAGTCTGATATTACTGGGCCACATCTGAATTACATACTTTAAATTCCTCTTGGAATTCATGCTAATGCCATGTCATCATTACAGTTCTAACAAAGGATTACTAATATAATCCACATTCTCCCTAAGTATGTTTAAACATATGCATCAAGTTAGAAACCAAATGTATACATACCTGATGGAGTACAATACTCCTCTGTTGAAATATACTGCTATACAAGTTCTATGCATCATCCTATGCACTTTTTATATTTGTAATAGCAGTAGTTAAAATGTGTTTCTATCTGTAGGCCTTTGACTTCCATTATTTTGAAGCAGACATTCCATCTGTACTGCTTTGGGTGGGTAAATAGTTGATGACACAGTCATACATATCACAATTTATAATGGCGATGTACACATACATGTACTTTAAATGCTAGACACAGCTGTAGTTGATCCTAGGACCCTGTGAAACTAAAATTAATGCTTGTAAAGCATTTAACAGCTTGAGCTACAGTGTCAACAATAGTGCTTGTGTGTTTTTATGATGGACATATATTTGCACACTTAACTGCTGTTACATATCTCACTTACATCTAGTAATATGTGTATATGGCTTTATAGTAATGTATTTCTCTACTAGATTCCCAATTAAATTCCTATTTTTCCATTAATCTTTTAGAAGAATTGCTGAGTGATGTGGTGCAATGTGCAGCACATTGTGTAAACACGCTTAATGACAAGAAAATGACAATTACTATGTTTTGCTTAAAACACCTGTGCTAATTAACTGGCTGTGTGGTTTGGCAGGTTGGTGCACTATTGTTCAAGTCAGATGGTTCTGGGACCAAAATAAGCCATAGATGACATTTTTGAATGTGGTTATTATGCTTTCACAGAGATGTAATAATACAACGCCATTTAGCTTAGCTGAGCAATGCAGCATCACCCAATGATTCTTTAAAGAAAAGGAAATTGGGGAAATATGACAGTGGTGTAATGGGGTACAAGCAGGGTGAAAAACATAGTGAAAAGCAGGTAGGAATGTGCAGGGACGGGGTAGGAAAGAAACATAGCTATCCATTTCTTCCACAGCAGCAACTATGTACTTGTAAAGATTTTTAGCTGAATTTGGACTGTCACCCCCAGAGAGAGGGGTGATGACAACATAAGTGCATCGTCAAGCCAAATGGACCAAACTAAGTGTGTCCAGTAGATGTGTGTGAAATGGAGAGCTATGAATGGGATGAATTTTTTTTTGTAGTATAGGTGCCCTTTTTTAAGGAGAGAGTGGAATGTTGGGGAAGGGACAAGGTATGTGTGGAGAAGGTAAGCTGGGAAGGTGAGGAAGCATCTGCAGATGGACAAGACATAAAAGACAGTAGACAGGATTGTTTAGGGACACAAGAGGGGGTGAACACCTTGGTGGGTCGGGGGGTTGGGGAATCCAGGCCCCATGGACATCAGACATGGTAACAGTGTGACTTAAGTCCTCACCCATGGTCAGCTCTACAACTTCACTGCTGCTGTAGAGGTAGTGGCCAATGCTGATGCCTGGGAACAGAGTACCCCATCAGGATGGACAGCATGCTCTTCATCTGATGCAGGCATGCACCAACAGTTTGATGCACAAGCCTAGACGCCATGCCTGTCATTTTGTCAAGGGTATCATAAACATCCCCTCTGCCTCCACTCCCAGAGGGAGGGCACACTACCAGCCTGTGGGGCAGAGCTACCTGAAGAAGCAGGTAGTGCAAGAGCAGCCGGGGGAGTTCCACCAGGCTGCAGCCCAGATGTGCTGGGCCCTGGTGTCTCTGCCAAGGTAGGTGGATTGACAGGAACTGGCCTACCTTGTCCCACTGTGGTAAATAAAATAAAAACATAAAGAAAAAATAAAGGTAACTCAAACAACTGTAATTAATAACATAAAAGAAAACAATAATGAGTAATAGAAATAAATTGAAAATAATATAGTGATGAACACAGCAGGGCGGCCACGGTGGTGCAGTGGTTAGCATTGCACAACAGAGGTTTCAAGGTTCTCCTCCCGGCTGGGGGCCTTCTGCCTTCTGTCTGCATGTCCCATCCTGTGGTGGTGGTGGGTTTCTCCGGGGTGCTCGGTTTCCTCCCACATCCCAAAGACATGAAGGTTGGTGCCGGGCTGGCACTGCCATTCAATGTGCAGACAAGGTGATCCGCTGTGGCGACCCCTGACCGGGAAAAAGCCGAAAGAAGAAGAAGATAGTGACGAACACAACAATAAATAATGCAAATGAAAGTTTATTTAATGACAAAGCAATATTAAATTATACATAAAGACAATATAAGAGGTAATAAATAGGTCCATAGGTTGGTACTAGGCTATCAGCCCTAGGGCCTATGCAAGCCTAGCCATAGCAATTCCCTGGCTATTTCTTCCCACAATATTTACTTCCCTGGACCTCTGCCTAGAAGGGTGACTGATGTGGTCCCCAGGGTAAATTTCCTATCTCCCATCCAATCGTCAAGGTTCCTTTTGAAGAGAGCCAAGGAGGCACTCTGCTTGATATATATGGGCAGTCTCTTCCAGAGTATGGGTAGTCTCTGAGACAGGAACCTTTCTCTCCAGTATGTTTTGCTCATTGTGATGACAAGGTTTAGGTCCCTGAAGCGTGTGACTCTGATGGATTGGGATTTCTTTAAGTGTAGCATGTCCAACAACTCTGGGTTTGACATGCCCTTGTATGTTAAACAGAGATTGCCTCTGAGTAGATGATATGTGACAGAGTATAGCTGGAGTTTTTTTTAGTCGGTCAGCATAGGCCATCTGCTTTAGGCCTGTGATTCTTTTAGTGAGGTGTTTCTGCGGCCTTTCTAGTTGTTGCCAATGTCTTGTGAGGTACATAACAAACAGGGCATTGTACTCTATGATGGGTCTAATGTGGGATGAGTACAGTGGGACAATGACCTCCTTTTTCCTGGATGAAAAGCCCTTAGTGATGAGATGTGCCACATAGAAGGATTTCCTGACTGTTGTGGCGATGTGGTCATCGAAGGTGAGACCACTGTCCACCTTTGTTCCTAAGTCTCTTACCACATTTTCAGTGTTTAGTGTACTGCCACCTATGTGGTAAGTCATGGGTACATGGTTTTTCCAAAAGGGGATAACTATACACTTCTTGGCATTGAGCTTGAGCCCATGGCTCTGGCACCAAGCATCTGTGTCTGTAAGGCCCTTTTGTGGAATATCCACATCATTTGGGGATTCAGTAATGGCTCCCAGTTTGCAGTCATCTGTGAACTTTGTTAGCCAGAGTCCCTCAGTGTTGGCCTGTACTTCTGAGAAGTAGATGCCAAACAAGAGTGGTCCCAGGACTGAACCCTGAGGTACTCCACTTGTCACTTGTCTGGAGCTGGATTTGGAGTCGGCTACTTTTACAGTGTGCGTTCTGTCAGTTAGCCAGTTGGCAACCCATTGAGTGACATAGGGATTTATGCCCAGCTTAGTAAGTTTATCTATGGTTCCAGAGTGGGGGATGGTGTCAAAGGCCTTGGTGAGGTCGAGATAGGCTGTGTGGACTGCCTTACCCTCATCCACAGCTCTGGAGACTGAGTCAAAGAAATCAGTCAGGTTCAGGAGACACAGTTGACCTTTCACGAACCCAAACTGGGTGGTGTCCAGTGTTTGAAGTTTGCCAATGTCTTTGTTTATAAGTTCCATAATAATACATTCCATGGCCTTGCAGATCAGGCTCGTCAGACTGATGGGACGGTAGTTCCCAGGATCCAAGGTGGATACCCCTTGTAGAGTGGGATAGCCTGAGGTGAGGCTATGATTAAACATGAGAGTTAAGTGAGGTGCCAGTTCATTTTGTAGTTCCTGTAATACACAGCCCAGGATGTCATCTGGTCCCATGGATGCTGTATTCTTAGCTTTGGAGAGTACGTATTTTACCTGTGTGGTCGTGATTACTGGAATTTGGAAATTTTTCTGTATTGAGATGGACTGAATCAATAGCCTTGGGATCAGTATATTTAATGTCATTCTGTTGTAACTCAGAGCAGATCTGAACATTGCCATTTAGATTCTTGACATAGCTATAGAATGCCTTGTGGTTGTCTTTGGAATCTTTGGCAATTTTATTTTCATAACTAGCTTTGGAGGATTTTATGAGGATCTCAGCTTTTTTTTGCATCCTGGGATTTTCCTTTCTGCAACAGTTTCTTCCTTCTGTTGTATAGTTTGTTTATGATGGGACCACCAGATTGGCTTTTCTATTTGGGATGGCATGATTCATGCATCAGCAGATGGAACTTTCATTTGCCATCTGTATGGGTATCATGAGATTTGTCACATGGATGTCAATGTTGGTAATGACCAGGTCCAGGATATTGGATGGATTAGTTGATCCAGGGCATTGGAATTTATGATTCCAAGAACCGCCTAGGGCAAAGGTGTTGGTACATGAGTAGTTTAGTTGAAATCACCCAGTATTAGGGTGTTTGGTTGTATCTTAATATTTTCCAGTATGTTTAGAAAGTTGTAGTGAGAATCTTGGGACATGGTGGGTACAATTTAGATTGCAGTCTTACCTAGTTAGTAGTGCACCTGGGGGGATTTTTTTGATTTGTTGTGGTAACTATCCTGAGGTGTGTAAATATCTGGTGAATATGGGACACCCTCCACCTTTAGTGTTTTGGTCTGTATTTCAGGGTGCTTTGGAGCTTTGAACCAGGTCTCAGTTACTGCACAGATATCGATGTTCTCCATTTTTAGGAGTGCCTTGAGAGAGTGCATTTTGAGGTTTAGACTTCTAGCACTGAGCAGCATTATCTTCAGATTTTGCCTGCTTGTACCTGTTACAGTAGTGACTTTGTCCTTTGAGCCAGCCAGTAACCTGAATCTCAGGGGTGACAGGTGCAGACCATCTCTGGCAAAGCATCGTGTTTTGTCGATCATGTCATCCCAAGCAGACAGATACTGGATCCCCTTTGAATGTCACCAGAAACTTAGCCAATTGTTGAAGTCAATCATTTTGTCCTTAAACTGTGGTATCATTATGGGAGAAGGCAGGATGCTACTCAGGGCTAGGGTCATACCTGCCTGGGCCACATGATCTGAGAGCCTTTTATGTAGTCCAGGACATCTCAAGAGGTTATCTCAAGTCATTCACTCCAACATGGACAATGATAGAGTGTACTTGTCGTGGAGTGATTTGAGTAGGCAGCTGACTGTAATTTTCTCCTTGTTCAGCCTGGTGAGTGGGACATCAGTGTGCCTGACTATAGAGTCACCTATTACTAAAGTGTTGCGTACGTTGTCTTGCCTTAGGGGCTGTTGTTGGGTTCAGCTTCAGAGGTCCTTGTTGCTTGGGCAGGTTAATGTTAAGGGCCTCCACATATGTGGGTTTAGTGTTGCTATGTGTGGGTGTTGGTGGTGGCTATGTGTTGCTTGAGGGTAGTGTGGGTGTTAACCTTTTCCTCTTGATTGTCTAGCACAATCTTGGCTGAGTATGGCTATGTAAGTGCATCTCTTGCAGGTTGTAGTGTTCAGTGGTAGGAGGAGAGAGTTATCTGTGTACATGAGGCAATTGCTGCATTGCCCCAGTATGCCCAGATTCACCAGATGGACAGGAGAAATCACTGGAAGCTGAGCCTTGGACATGCCTGGTTATGTGCTTTTTTTTTTTTGTAAAGTACAAGAGCTATTTTCTGCAATTATAGGCTGTTTAGTGCCTATGATTAATTTCTTCTTATTAACAAGGAGAGTTGCGTGCTTGTATCAGGTTAAGGCTTCCTAGTGCTTTCTAGCAGGTTTTAGAGCAAGTGCTAGTCACAGGGACTCCAACCAGAAAGAGTCAGATAATAGTAAATATATTGATTAAAAAATAAAAAAAGAGAAGGGGCAAGTTGAGAGAAGAAAGGAGAACATTAGTAACTTCACAGATACTATAACTAAACATACTACAACTAAGTACTTTTAGATATGTTAGATTTTACCTGTAACACCACTGACTGATATGACATTTATTATCTGAAATACTACCCTGTTCCTTACACACACACTATAGTTCACATCATATTACATCCAGCAATCATTCAATGTTGCTTGTACTGGATATATGATGGCCATACATAATGGTGGTACAAAGGCACAACAAAAGGGAATATTCTTACATAGTGTGCTCTTACAATAGTAGCATGGTGCTCGGATGACAGATTTCCCATTAAAATAATGAAAGCGCTTACCACTCTTTTGGATACATCTATTAAAGTTCCTGGATTTTAGCCTGTTGGTTTGGTATTTCTTCATTTATTTTATTCTTATTTTTGTCTTACCAACCTTTATCCTGCTATCATATATATTCTTTGCTTTACATTTAGAGAGATGTCTAATATCTACAGTTCAGAGGACTGACATTTTTTCTGACAGTGATCCCCACCAATGTGGCTTAGACTAGCCAGTAAAACAAGATCATATACCAGACCAGACATATGGGACAATATTCAGTACATTCTGCAAAAGCCGTGACAGTTGAGTGGTATGTCCATGTACAATGATTACATTTGACAGCTGGACAGTCATGGTACAGGTCTATGCATGGTTAGGTTTTATTAATAAAATGCTAAAACAGTATTGAAAACAGCACAATTTCTCAGTTGGCTGCTGTGGGATTAGAACCAACAACCAGTGACTACAGTAATATTGAACATTTTATTTGAAATAATACATTATCAGAGCACTGTCTCCTTTTACACTTTATTGATTTATGTTGTTTCAGATATTGCATTTACACTCATGGATAGCTGTCTAGGACTTCTGTTAACTTACATGTTTACCCTACTCAGTTATTGACTGCAATCTACAGCATATTTCTGACAATGAGCAGACCACAACATTGACTCTTAATCTGGGTATTCTGTAACATTAACTAATGGTTGGAAGCCATGCTACACCGTACAGCATGTTTACTTGCTTTAACTTGATTTGCAGCTCAGATATGCACTGATACTTTAATGAAAGTTTATGATGTCCCAGGTATTTCATACATGGCTAAGACTGCAATATCTGTATTTATTTTATTTTATTATTAAGTTATGCATTCATTTATTACTTTATTGATTTTCTTACATACTATGTGCTTGCCTCATCCTGGCTAAACACCTTGCTTGGGACCACACATTGCAAGCCCTCACTTCTACAGCTGTGGTAAGAGAGGGAAACCATTATGCATACCAGTTTTGCACAGATTCAGCTTGCATATTTATAAATTACTAGAAAACATAACTTACATATCTGTGGAGTGTTCCCTGCCTGTGCCTCTTGGTTCCTGTGATCCAAGGTACCACTCTTCTGTCGATAGAGGTTGTCATAATGGTGATGACACTGCTCTAGTGTGGGGGATACCAGTTGCAGTGGTCAGGTCCATGGCCAAATGATTCCATGCCTCAGACTTGCATTCTGATCTCTGATATTTGTCCTGCCACAGCCAGGGTCCATGGTACTGTACCAGAAGTCCAATAAAAATCCTAGATCCTGAACACCCCAACACTGTGCCTGAAAATGCACTCCTTCCCCCACAACAACCATATCCACACTCAAGATAAGACTCCAAGGAATACTGTGAAATTCTTGCCTATTGCCCTTTAAATAGGATGCATTCCCATCATTGTACATCAGGCTGAAACATTTAAAAATGCGCCACATCACTTAGCATCACTCAAACTCACACAACCCATCTTTAAGAGAAGCTTAGCAATGGACAAACATATAAAGACCATTACCCATGTTTAAGCCATGCTTAGCATCATGCATCTTTTCTGAATAGAACAATAAAGTGAACTGATGTTTCAGTGACCTGACAAAGTTTCACAGCAGTATATGTAAAAGGTATAATTGCCCAGGACTCAAACCCAGGACCTACTACACTACATGTCATCATTCAACGTATCTTGCCACTGAAGTATTAGAGTATTAGATTTATTGTATCTTCAGATATGCTGTGAGGGTGCCACTGTAAGCATAGCACATAGCACAGCTTCACTGTACAGGTTTGGGCATTGCTAAGAATTGCACAGCACAGCTAAACAATTTAAAACATCTGGTTTCTATTTTTAGATATCTGATACATGTCTGATGTATGGGTTCACAGAGATAAGCATAGCTAAATAACATGGCACATCACACAAACAAGCACATAAAAATAAACAAATAAAAGTTTAATGCATCCGCTTTCTATTTTTACATGTCTGGCACATCAGCTGTATGGGTGCGCAGAGCTAAGCATAGATAAAAACACAGTGCATCACGCAAACAAGCACATAAAAGTAAAAAAATAAATAAATAAAATAAATAGTGAAATAAATTGTCTTATATCCCTTTCAGTCAAGTTAATGGGCTGACAGGTATGTGGGTGTGCTTTCGGTGTCACATGGATTCAATATCCATTTATTCTGATCTTCCTTAGGTGCCCCACACCATTAATATGCATGACGCACTGCTGAGGGAAAATCATGGCTGTATACATGGATACATTCCATGTAAGCTCTACATGGAGCCTACACAGAATTTATTGAATCCTGGGGAATTATGTTTTTGTAAATATAGATATAATAATGGCAAGTGATTTTAATTGCAACCTAATGAATAAAAAGATGGACTGTGATGTTAAAATATTGACAGAAATTATGAGGAGTGGACAATTAAAAATATGGGAGAATAAACACTGGACCTATAGAAGGAATGAAATAAAGACAGAAATGTACTACTTCTTAATACCAGAAAGTTTAAAAATTACTCAAAAAGGAGTAAAATATAGTGGATTTTCTGATCATATGGCTATTTGGATAAAAATTCCATGAAAATGAGGAATATATTAAAATAGGAAAAGGAATAAAAATAATTAATGAAAAATAATTAGATATAGAAGAAAGAAAAGAGCTTACATAATTATGGAAATAACATATTAGTATGAGACCTTTCTATGAACATTGGACTATTAGTTGGATGCAATTTAAAAAGAAACATAAAAAATGTATTTTTAGAATATGTAGAAGAGAAGGCAAAAAGAGCAAAATGGAATACATAGTATTAATTAAAGACATTTTATTGGTTTAGTAAAACAATAAGATATTGTATAAAAAGAAAGAGAAATATATAAAATAAATCAAGAAAAAAATAATTTGTTATATAAGCAAAAATATTGCTTACAAGGTAAAAAAGATTAAGCAGCACCATATTTATGTAAAATAATGAAAGAAAGAAAAATAATAAAATAATTAAAAAATAAAGAAGGGCAACAAGTTAAGAGGCAAGAAGGAATATATGAAATAATTAAGAGTTATGTATTAGATGCATATGGCAAAAGAGAAGTGTGCATAGAACAAATTTGTAATGGTGCAAGATTTAATAAAGAAGACAATGAATATTTAGAGAATAAATAATTATAAATTAGTTGAATAAGATTTTGAAAGATATTAACATAAATACAGGTATGGAATTGAATATCTTCTTCTTTTAGGTGCTCCCGTTAGGGGTCGCCACAGCGGATCATCTGTTTCCATTTCTTGCTGTCCTCTGCATCTTGCTCTGTCACACCAACCGCCTGCATGTCCTCTCTCACCACATCCATAAACCTTAACTTAGGCCTTTCTCTTTTCCTGTTACCTTGCAGCTTCATCCTTAGCATCTTTTCCCCAATATACTCTGCATCCCTCCTCAGCACATGCCCAAACCAAAGTAATCTTGCCTCTCTGGCTTTGTCTCCAAACCTTCCAACCTGGCATGACCCTCTAATATACTTATTCCTAATCCTGTCCACCCTCGTCACACCCAGTGCAAATCTTAACATCTTTAACTCTGTCATGTCCAGCTCTGACTCCTGCCTTTTTATCAATGCCACTGTCTCCAACCCATAAAACATATCTGGTCTCATTACCCTCTTGTAGACCTTCCCTTTCACTCTTACTAGTACTCGTCTGTCACAAATCACTCCTGACACTCTTCTCCACCCACTCCATCCTGCCTGTACTCTCTTCTTCACCTCTCTTCCACACTCACCATTAGTCTGAACTGTTGAGCCCAAGTATTTAAACTCATCCACCTTCGCCACCTCTATTCCCTGCATCCTCACCATTCCTCTATCCTCCCTCTCATTCACACACATATATTCTGTCTTAGTCCTGCTGACCTTTATTCCTCTTCTCTCTAGAGCATATCTCCACCTCTCCAGGGTCTCCTCCACCTGTTCTCTATTCTCACTACAGATCACAATGTCATCTGAAAACATCATTGTCCACAGGGACTCCTGTCTGATCTTGTCTGTCAACCTGTCCATCACAATTGCAAATAAGAAAGGGCTCAGAGCTGATCCTTGATGTAATCCCACCTCCACCTTAAACGTATCCGTCACTCCCACTGCAGACCTCACCGCTGTCACACTACCCTCATACATATCCTGTACCTCTCTTACATACTTCTCTGACACTCTCGACTTCCTCATACAATACCAAAACTCCTCTCTAGGCACCCTGTCATATGCTTTCTCTAAGTCCACAAAGACACAATGCAACTTCTTCTGACCTTCTCTATACTTCTCCATCAACACTCTCAGAGCAAACATCTCATCTGTAGTGCTCTTTCCTGGCATGAAACCATACTGCTGATCACTAATCATCACCTCCCTTCTTAACCTAGCTTCCACTACTCTTTCCCATAACTTCATGATGTGACTGATCAATTTAATCCCTCTGTAGTTACTACATCTCTGCACATCACCCTTATTCTTAAAAATTGGTACCAAAACAATTTTTCTCCATTCCTCAGGCATCCTCTCATTTTCCAAGATTTCATTAAACAATCTAGTTAAAAACTCCACTGCCATTTCACCTAAACACTTCCATGCTTCCACAGGTATGTCATCTGGACCAACAGCCTTTCCATTCTTCATCTTCTTCATAGCTAGCCTTACTTCCTCCTTGCTAATCCACTCCACATCATGATTCACTATTCGCACATCATCCAACCTTCTCTCCCTCTCATTCTCTTCATTCATCAGCCCCTCAAAGTACTCTTTCCATCTGCTCAACACACTCTCCTCGCTTGTGAGTATGTTTTCCCCATTATCCTTTATAACCCTTACCTGTTGCACATCTTTACTAGCTCGGTCCCTCTGTTTAACCAATTGTTACAGGTCCTTTTCTCCCTCCTTAGTGTCCAACCTTTCATGCAGCTCTTCATACACCTTATCCTTAGCCTTTGCCACCTCTCTCTTTGCCATGCAACTCATCTCTCCTTATACTTCTGTCTACTTTCTTCATCTCTCTGACAATCCCACTTCTTCGCCAACATCTTTCTCTGTATACTCTCCTGTACTTCTTCATTCCACCACCAGGACTCCTTGTCCTCCTTCCAGATGACACACCAAGTACCTTTCTATCCATCTCCCTTACTAGCTCTGCTGTAGTTACCCAACTATTTGGTAACTCTTCACTGCCACCCAGTGCCTGTCTTAACTCTTCCCTGAACTCCACCTCACAATTACCCTTTTTCAGTTTCCACCATTTGATCTTTGGTGCTGCCCTCACACTCCTCCTCCTCTTCTTGATCACCAATGTCATCCTACAAACCACCATCCTATGCTGCCTAACTACACTTTCCCTTGCCACCACTTTACAGTCTCCAATCTCCTTCAGACTGGCCCTTCTACATAAGATATAATCCACCTGTGTGCATCTTCCTCCACTCTTGTATGTCACCATATGCTCCTCCCTCTTGTTAAAATACGTATTCTCCACAGCCATGTCCATCCTTTTCACAAAATCCACTACCATCAGACCTTCTTGCATTCCTTTGCTTAACACCATACCTACCCATTACTTCAACATGCCCATTGAAATCTGCTCCAATCATCACTCTCTCACCCTTGGGCACAGTCATCACCACTTCATCCAGCTCACTCCAATTTTTTTCTTTTTCATCCATTGCACACCCAAGTTGTGGAGCATATGCCCTAACATATTCATCATTACACCATCAATTTCCAGCTTCATAAACATCACTCTAGCCAACACTCTTTTCACCTCTAAAACACTCTTAGCATACTGTTCTTTCAGGATAACCCCTACGCCATTTCTCCCCCCATCCACACCATGATAAAACAATTTGAACCAACCTCCGATACACCTAGCCTTGCTCCCCTTCCATCTGGTCTCTTGCACACACAATATACCAACCTTCCTTCTGTCCATCATATCAGTTAGCTCTCTACCTATACCAGTCATACTGCCAACATTCAAAGTTCCGACCCTCACTATCACAGTCCTAGCCATTACCAGCCTTCAGGCATGATTTCCCCCCTCTTCTCCTCCTTCGGCCAACAGTAGCCCAATTTCTGCCAGCACCCTGTTGGCCAACAGTACTGGTGGTGGTTGTTGTTAACCTGGGCCTCGACCGATCCGGTATGTATATCTTTACTTTGAATATAATATGTATAAAGAAATGGAAGACTGGCAGAAAATGCTATTTATACAAGTGATGAATGAATGCATGGAAATGGATTAAGTACAAGGAAATTTGTATGGGTGTTTTAAAATTCATGTTTAAGAAAGAAAATAAAGATGAGATAAAAAAATGGAGAACTATAACATTAAATAATACAGACTATAACAGTTTTGTGAGAATAATAGCTAAAAGAGTACAATGTAAGATGGCAGGGTTATATGTTCAAAATATGTTTGGAAGAAAAGGAAAGGGAAGTCAGGATTTCTTGTGGTTAATAAGAGAAGTAATTGATGACATTATTAATAAAAAAGTAGAAATAAAGGTTATGATAGGTGATGTAAGTAAGGCATTTGATAATATGGGTCTACTTCATATGCTCGTAATACCAGAACATCGAAACTCTGATCATTGAAGACCAGACTATCAAAGTTCCAAAATATCTAACCAATGACAAAAAAAATTAAAACAAGAAAACTTCTGATTTCACATTTTTTAGGGGGCAAGCCCCCTTGCACCCCCACACTACCTGCTACTTAAATGTACCAAATCTGAGATTGTACTACAATGAAGAGAATGGGAAAGTTCCCGTTCCACACTGTATGCCAATCTCCATTCACAAGGTTTGATATTTTGGAACTTCAATCGACTGGTCTTTAATGATCAGAGCTATAGTGTTCCAGTATTTTGAACATACGAAGGGGATTCAGTAATATACATTATGAAGCATTATGGAGAATTTTGCAGCCATAAAATATAAGTGACAAAAAATTACAAATTATTAAATCAATATATGAAAAAAATTATATGAAATTAAAAATAAATGGTTGGAATTTGAAAAATTAGAAAATAGAATGTGGAATAAAACAAGGATGTTCAGCCAGCAGTGTAATATTTACATTAGTTATGAATATGATAGTTATGGAAATAAATAAAATGACAAGTAATGGAAGATATAAAATGATGAAGAAGGTACAAATACCAATAATGCATACTTATGTTGATGACATTGTAATTGCTAAACATAACTTATGGATGGAAGAAATAAGTGAAATAATATAATATTAAATAAAATGAGTTTAAGCATAAATAAAGATAAAAGTAAATGATTTTTTATGAAGGTATAATAGGAGGCATAGAATATAATAAAGTGTATAGATATTTTGGGTATAGTATTTGGTAGAAATGAATATAAAGATGAGCAATGGAACACAGTTATTAAAGGACTGAAATATATGACTGCTTTCTGGAAAACATATAGATTTTCATATAGAAAGACAACACGTTTGATAAACACTATAATATTTGGTAAAATAGCATATGTTGCAAACATTTACAACATACTGGTGAAATATGAAAAAATAAATTATGATGATATTTTCATTTACCTGGGGTCAAGCTTGAACCCTGTAAAGAGAAGAATTTTATATATGTAAGAAGAGTGGGGGGCTGGGACTGATAAATTCAATTGCATATGCAGCTTCTTTAAATGTGTATAAGGTATTAAAAGGAATTATTAAAGATAATAAAGAAATTGGTAGAGCAATAATACATGGTAAATACAAGGAACTTTTGGGAAGAAATGGGAAAGGAAAAAAGAAGTAAACGTGTTATTAATGAAGAAATGAAAGAATTTCTCATAGTAAAATTGTGTTATGGAAACTAAAATAGAATGTAATAGAAAAGAACATCAAGGAATTGTATGTTAATACAATGACAAATTTTTATTTTGCTGATCTATGGAAGGCATTAGAAATAAGTAAGAAAAAATAATAATGATGAGATATACAAGTTATAAAAGAATTAATGGATGTAATCATTTTTTGTGGAGGTTTTCCATAGGTAAATTACCAGTAAAAACAAATATGACATGCAAAAGTAAATAGGATAGAATATGTAATAAGTGTAAAAAGTTTGAAACTATAGAACATGTATTTTTAAAATGGGAAAGAATTCAAGAGTTGTGGAAAGAAATATGTAAGCATGATTTGGTTAAAGATTACTTGAAATTTGAAATGTTGAACTTGGGCATATAATACAGTTATTATGGAACAAGATATTAAGAAAAGACAAAGAAAATGGACAGTTATATTTTATGTGACATGGGCACTATGGATTTAGAGACCTAATGAGATCAAATACAATGGAAAATGGACATTGACAAAAATATTGGAGGAAATATGGTTTTGGTTGTGGGTAAAAGGGTGGGAGGAATAGTTTAAAAAAAGATGATGTATTGAGTGATGTTATTTATGTAAATAATGTAAATATTTCAATATGTAAATATTATGAAATGTATGAATTTTTACAAATAAAAAAAAAAACTACTTGTTGTTGCAAGTGGGACCTAATTTGCCAATTTCTGTTCCAGGCACAGAGGGGGCCTGCAGAATCAGGAATGCAGATGGAGAAAGAAGAAGAAGATGTGAGAAATGGAGGAGAATGCAAATATCGAGACCAGAAAATGTGTGTAGGATTATTAGGAGATGTTTCTAAGAAATCTGTTTGGTGGAGATGAGTCAGCAAATGATGGATGTATCATTACAACCCTCCAGTTGGGAGGGCTGTGAGATGATTTACTTAAAGTGAATGCATCTCTTTCTTGGTGTTTTATATTTTTATAGATTCACCTGTGTATGGATTATATGCATTATTTTATGAATATGCAATGATTATGTATTTATTTTAGTTTCATTATTTTATTTTACCTAGGTTTCCATTTTTTAGTATTGTTGGAATTATTTCTTTAAGGTTCCCTTGATAACGCTAATATATACGAATGCATTTTTAAGTGATTGGTTTATCTTAAATTGATGTGAATATAAATCATAGTATTGAAATGGTTTTAGGTTATTTGTCTGAAAAAGGCGAGACATTGTGTTTGCCGAAAGCGTGTATACGCTCACTTTTTACTTGCTTCAATAAATTTTATTTGGAACTTTCAGAAGCTTTGCTCTTATTGCGATCTGGTTCGCTATTTTAACAGTTTAGTTGTTTGTTCTTTGTGGATTATTTTGTGTTTCTGACATGGCGACTGGGTCCGGAGAAGCTTCTCCAAATTTATTCACACAAGAGGAAAACGTGATTGCAGCAAATGACAGCACTTCCAGGAACCTTACAGTGCTTGTGCAGGCGTTACTCAGCAGAGTGGACGCATTAACACAGAAAGTGGATGCTTTTTCTATGCGACAACCAGGTATGGATTTGTTTCCAACAAGTAGCCAACTATCCTTTGCGAGGGTAAAAGCTAGCATGCCACCGAATGGGCAGCGGTCTCCTCACATGGGAACTAGTAGCGTGGCTCAAACGAATGGCAATTACCAAGTAGTAAAAACTGAAGAACAGGATTCCGTACCCGTTTTGACAGGGACTAGCCTGCAATGAGGTAATTTGATTTCTGCATCTTTAATACCTGTTTCTAACAATCAAATGCCTAATAATGATGGTGTACCTGTAATGGGTAATTTTTTAGAAAATACTAACTTTTTTGGCCAAAACTCAAGGTCTAACATAACTACTCTCAACACTAATGAAGTTGAGAATCGTGGGCTGGCAAATAAAATAGATGACTTTGATACCAAATTATTTAAATGTAAGAAATTACAACTCGAGGTATCATATCTTGAAGAATGTATTAAGAATAAAGTCATCCCAAAAGGTCTACGCCAGTGGTGGTTTCCCGCTGGTTTGACTGACGACTCCCCCTTTTACCAAGAACTTATCAAATTGTTTGATAGACAAGGGAAGGAGTTTTTACAAGCTCTTATTGCCTACTATTCTAAAGACATTTCCATTTTAAAAACCGAATTGGAAAAACTGGAAAATGAAATTAAGGTTGACGCTGAGTTTTTGCGGTACAAATATGAGTACTGCAGAATATATACCAGTATTGATGACACAATGGATAAACTTTTATTTACCAAGAAAAAGAAGCTAACTCGAGTTATTAATGACTATACTAATAAATGTGCCTACCCCAGACTCCCAGTACAGGTGCAAACGGCACCTAATGCTAGTATGGACAATCAACACTTAAGAGGGCAATCTAACGCATCAAACTCTAATAATATTCCAAATGGGTCAGGGGAACAAAGACCTGTTCCAAGAAGAAGTCCTAGGCTAAATAATAACAATATGAATAATAATGAGAATAACTTTGTAGACAATAGAGGACAAAACGTCCAACAAAATGATGGTATAAACAATGTGATTCAAGAGTCTGAATCACAAAACCATCAAACTCAACAGGTTTTTCACCAAGTAAATTATTCCCAGGGCAACAATTCGCGTTATGCACGACAACAGCCCAATACCAGGAACAGGAGGAAGGCACGGAAGAGATGAATGTAACCCTAGATTTTGGTCTACAACCAAAATTACACAAGAGTTCTAAGGGTGATTTCACTATTTATAATTATACTGTTATGGACATACACCAAGACATGGTCGATTTTTTGGCAAAAGATCTTTCTTTTGTTCCAGGTCGGCGTATGGACATCAGTAAAACTATCATTGACTTAAAAGTATTTGTGCGTAAACTTAATCTTAATTCCCTTTTAGGTAATGATGCAGTTTCTGTGAAGTCTCTCAGAGTGTCTAGCTCATATAATCCACCACTTCATCCTATTCTAAATATTTTTGAAAAGATCTGTGAAATGGATTTATGGGCAATCCAAAATCATGAGATTTTTAAGAATCACACACACCCTAGTAATATAACCGCATTAGAGTGGGATTTCATTTATTTGTTAAAAGATTGCAGTATAAGAGTAATGAAACCAGATAAAGGTGGAGGCCTTGTTTTCATGGATTACTGTACGTACGTAGATTACACGTTAAAGCATTTGGACACCCCTGCATATAAATTGGTCTCTCTAAATGAAATTCATATGGCATATAAAAAGATCAATAACATTTTAAATGACTTATTTTTAGAGGGGTTTACAGATACGGAACTCCATGGATACTTGAAAATGGCCGCACCTAGAATTCCAGCTTTTTTTGGAACTCCCAAATTGCACAAGAGATTATGTGACCCCCCATTTAGACCCATTATAGATGGTAGGGGCTCAATCACTTATGCTTGTGCTAAATATATCGACAGTGTTATTAAACCACTTATAGATAGTGAAAAACAAATCTGCAAGGATTCATGGACTGGAGAACATTAACAAACAAAAGTATTCACCAGACGTCATCTCTCTGACGATTGACGTCAAAGATTTGTACACCACTATACCACAAATGGTGGGGCTTGATTGGGTGAGGCAGTTTATGTTGTCCAAGAAGGTCAGTGATGATACTATCTACTTGATTGAGACACTTCTAGAAGTGGTCTTGACCAATAATTTTTTTATGTTTGAAAATCATTTTTACTTGCAGACATCAGGTGTGGCAATGGGCTCGCCTTGTGGGGGCACATTTGCTAATGCTGTCATGGCTTTTTGGGAAAATACCCTTCTTTTTAAAAATGATTGGTTTCAGAAATATGTCGCCTGGTACACCAGGTACCAGGATGACATATTTTGCATTTGGGAAGGAAATCAGGAACTTATCCCTCCATTTGTTGACAAGATTTCCAAAATGACTGATTTTTTGGATTTTACGTACAACATTGGGGTCAATGAGATTAACTATTTAGACATATTGTTAATCAATGATAAAATCAATGGTAAATTTAAAAGTTTAATTTATAGAAAACCAACGTACTCCAATTCTCTGTTGCATTATACAAGCAACCATCCACATTATCAGAAAAAAGTGGTTATTAAAGGTCAGATAGTACGAGCGGCACGTATGGTGACCGACCGTCATGACTATGAAATAGAATGTGACAGACTTAGGAGTATGTTTTTGTCTAGAGGATATCCTTCCACGTTAATCTTGAACATAATAGCAGAAGTTACGTCTAAACATGATGAAAGATTCTTCTGTCCTTTATTAGGTGAAAAAAACATTTGTATTTCAACCACCGATCATGTGGTAGACAATACACAAAGCAATATGGCGAGAATAAGTAATGTAGATAATAATAAGTATTGTATTAGTTTCCTGCATACTTATTCTTTAGATTTTAAGGAAATTAGAGAAGTAATTTTTAAAAATTGGGATGTTATTAGAAATGATAGACATTTGACGAAGTTTATTAGGTGATACCCCCCCAAGATAACATATAGGAGAGGGGATAATTTAAAATCCTTACTGGAAAGAACTAAGAATAAAGCTAACACAAATAGACAGCATGGGATGTTTAGGTGTGGCTCATGCACCCAATGTAAGTTCAAAAAGGTAGGCAATCAGTTTACTATTAATAATAGAATATATAAAGTGAACAACCATTACAATTGTGAAACAAAAATAGTAATATATGTGGCATTGTGCAACTTTTGCAAGGCATTTTATATCGGTAAAACCGAGCGTAAATTAAAATCTAGGATATATGAACATCAGTATGCTATAAGCAAGAAGGATGCTAATAACGCTTTAGCTAGGCACATTTTAGAAAACAAAGGCCACACTTTTAGTTTCACAATTTTACAAAAAAAAGATTTAGACAACAGAGGAGGCCCTTGGCAAATTCAATTGGAAATAAATGAATTACTTTGGCAGGTACGTACTAGAGCCCATATTTCCCCTGGTATCAATGAAGCTTTATCTATAAAGCCTGCGTAAAAATGGCTTTCATATAATAGATGATATTTAATTAATAGTTGAATTATTAAGATTTGAGTAAGCGGCTATGTATTAATGCTTTTTATATAGATTTTTTAATAAATATATATTTTTTTTAGTTTGTAGTTATTTATATTATTATTTATATTATTATTAATCACTGATAGATTAGTGTTATTGTATAATAACGTGATATTCATCAATAGTCAGTAGGAGTATTATGCTGTTAAACCAGTGAGAAGTACATTAATAAATGGGTAGAAATATTTTAAATAAGGTTTTAATTTAAATTAATTTACAGTATAAATATGTACAGTATATTAATTCTAAATTTACTACCGTAATTTATTATGTATTTATTAGTATTTATAATAGTATTTATGTAAAAGTTATTTTTTCATTTATATATAGAGCAATGAATTTACTAATAAATTATTTATCATTACCCATTGCATTATAGGCAACATTAATGGTTATTGCCTAGTAATTTGAATTTGTATCAATTCATCCATTCAGAATACGCACCTGTAATGGTCTTTAAATGCGTATAACATGTATTTTATGAATGCATCTCTTTCTTGGTGTTTTATATTTTTATAGATTCACCTGTGTATGGATTATATGCATTATTTTACGAATATGCAATGATTATGTATTTATTTTAGTTTCATTATTTTATTTTACCTAGGTTTCCATTTTTTAGTATTGTTGGAATTATTTCTTTAAGGTTCCCTTGACAACGCTAATATATACGAATGCATTTTTAAGTGATTGGTTTATCTTAAATTGATGTGAATATAAATCATAGTATTGAAATGGTTTTAGGTTATTTGTCTGAAGAAGGCGAGACATTGTGTTTGCCGAAAGCGTGTATACGCTCACTTTTTACTTGCTTCAATAAATTTTATTTGGAACTTTCAGAAGCTTTGCTCTTATTGCGATCCGGTTCACTATTTTAACAGTTTAATGATTTACTTAAAGAAATGGTGATACAGAATGCAAAGAAAATCCTGAAGAATAGTGATGAAACGGGAAATAAAATATACATGGCAAGGATTCAAAATAAAGAGACAAAGAAAAAGACAGGTATGATATGTGAGACAATTTAATAGTCTCTTTGGGTGTAAAAGCACATGAAGTAAAAGCATGTATTCTTATTAATAAACAGACATTTTGTGACACTATATTTGAGACTGTTTTTATTACAATTATCCATTTATGTCTACCCTTTTAAATAATGTGCATAAGTGTCAAAAGTCCCTGTTTTTACACAATGTACTCCTTCCCCTGTACACATTTTTTTTCAGATATCTGTTATTCCTTAGATTAGATTTTTCCTTTTTTTCCAAAACACTGTCCATCTACTCTTTATATAGTATACCCCTAAATTCACCTGTCTAATCCAAATGATTTATCATTTTATCCATAGTATGATCCTCCTCATATATTTTTCTACCCCATCTACCAGTTTCTTTCAATATAAACATCATTCATGTAATACTTTAGAAACTCTGAAATCTGGACTTTCACCTTTTCCAATCTGTTGCAGTTCACTTCCCCTACTGCCGAATTAATGCTCCTAAAAGTACTATAATCCAGTATTTAGAAAAAGTAGCACAATGTTGTTGTCCCCTTTTATATCCTACCACAACCTTTTAAGGTCAGTATATTTATTTATTCTTAAAATATAATGCAGATAGTTCAAGACAGTAATTTAATTATTTAAAATATGGCTCTTTTATTCACATAATTAGCTCTTCAGCATTTGTAATTTGATTCACACACTGCAATGGTAATAAAAAATATCCACATTTTCTATTTATATTTTTCACACAGATTACACTAATGATTATAGCCCTATATTCTTTACTTGAAACAGATCTATCACACACACTGCAAGCCTTCTTTACACAATCTCCATCCCAGTTCACATACTGCCTTATTACAAATAATACCATAAGCACTTCTGGCTTCAGGAATATTATAATCTGACATGTATAAGTGCTTCATTCATCCTGTGAAATACCCTACTGACTCACCTTCTGTTCCACAGACCTCTGACCCAGAGGGGATGTTCACAAAGGATCTGCAACCAGTCCTGACTCCAAGAGCCAATGTTCACAAATTATCTACTGCCAGTCCTCTCTCCCATAGGCAGTGTTCACAAAAGATGTACTCCAGTCCTCCCTACCAGACACAATGTTATCAAAGGATCTGCTGTCAGTCTTCCCTCCCAGTGGCAATGTTCACAAAGTATATGCTAATGGTCCTTTCTCCTGGAGGCAATATTCACAAACGATCTACTACCAGTTTTCTCTCCCAGTGGCAGTGTTCACAAAGGATCTGCTGCCAGTTCTCAGTCAAAGAGGCAACATTCACAAAGTATGTGATACCATTCCTCCCTCAAGAAGCAATGTTCATAAATTATCTGCTATCAGATGTCCCTTGTGGAGCCTGTGTTCACAAAGTATATGCTATCAGTCCTCCCTTCCAGTGACAATGCTCACAAAGGATCTGCTGCCAGTCTTCTGTCCCAGAGGGAATGTTGACAAAAGATCTGCTAACAGTCTTCCATCTCAGAGGCAATGTTTCCAAGAGGATCTACTACCGGTCCTTCCTCCCAGAGGCAACATTCACAAAGGATTGGTTACCTGTCCTCCCTCCCAGAAGCAATGTTCACAGAGGATCTGCTATCAATGTGCAGTCAGACTAAGTTCAGACAGCAGCAGTACAGCTTCTGATTGTGGTAGCACCATGTGACATTCCCAAAAATCGATATTATGAGAACAGTTCTGCAGAGGATAGTGAAAAATAGAGCAGACCATAGATGCACTATGATGAAAGACTGAATGGAGTAGGAGAATTTAATTGATGTCCGGACAAAGTTTGTCTTAGTCAGTATGATGTGACTGCAGGTCACTGTGTAAGCAGGCCATGCTTACTGGGAAAAAAACAGTGAATAGAAATAAATAAGGAAGTAATTACTAAAAAACTTAATACATATAGTACATATACAGTACTGCAGTGTACATGGTGAACATATAAGTTTGTGGACAAGCTTATTTGTGTCTTTATGTGTGTACTGTGAGTTGTGTACACATACGTGTTTGTGTGTACTCCGAGTTGCTTGTGTGTGTGTGTGTGTGTGTGTGTGTGTGTGTGTGTGTGTGTGTGTGTGTGTGTGCACGTGCATGCATGCATGTGTGTGTGTGTGTGTGTGTGTGTGTGTGTGTGTGTGTGTGTGTGTGTGTAAGTTTGTACAGCTACATGGGAGAAGATAATATAATAGCATTTTTCAGAAAAAACATACAAGATATTCAGCAAATTAAAGATAATTGATAAATACCACATGCAATTTGAAAAAGCATTTTTCCATAAAAATTGTTGTGAAAGGATTGGCCACCGAACACAGAAGATTGTGGGGTCAAATAATCAGGGAAATGAAGAATGCATAAGACAAACATTGAGAGATTCTTTCATATTTTTTTCTGTTACAAGCTGTCCTGTTGGACTCTTTGAAGTGCTCCGAGACATTGAATTTTCTATCATGCACCCTTTCAACATCAGAGGATAGCAGGTGCTGGACTCTACAAAAATTAGAAATACAAAGAAAGTGCTACACTACATGTGATTAAGTTTAACATGACTGGGGAGTATTTTGCAACTTGAATTTATTTAGAACTTGTAATTTGCCAGATTTCTGCCAACATAATTTAGAAAAGGATATGTCATTGCCTAATTAATATGATCTACTTCGTTAATATCACAATAACTATACCAGAGTGGTATTAGACCATTCTGATTTTATTTTATTTATTTTGTTTATTTGATTATTGATTTTATTGAGGAGACATAGGTTCATAGGTTCATACTAGGCTATCTGCCCTAGGGCATTTATAAGCCTAGCCAGAGTGTGTTTGGCTTTCGCCACTCATTTTAAATTAATTTTGCTATGCCTTTTTTTGAGGTTAGTATACTGTGCCTCTGTCTAACAGTGACACAGAAGTGATAGCTGGGGTAAACCTACGATCTCCCATCCACTCATCAAGATTCCTCTTGAAGAGAGTCAATGTGGGACTCTGCCTAACCTGGACTGGGTTTTATTCCAGAGTGAAGGGAGCCTCTGGGTTATGAATCTGTCCCTCCAGCATGTCCTATTTATTTCAGTGCTGAGGATCAAGTCTCTCGAGCGCGTAGCTCGATGGGATTTGGATTTTCTGAGGTGCAGCATGTCCATTAATTCCGGGTTGGACATGGCTTTATATGTCAGGCACAGATCACCTCTGAGCAGGCGGTATGCCACTGAGTAGAGCTGGAGTTTCTTTAACCGGCAGCATATGGCATCTGTTTGAGCCCTTTGATCCTCTTGGTGAGGTACTTTTGGGGTCTTTCCAGTTGCTGCAGGTGTCTGGTAAGGTACATCCCAAAAGGGCATTGTACTCAATTATGGGCCTGATGAGGGATGAGTAAAGAGGCACGATGACCTCCCCTGATCTAGATGTGAATCCCTTCATGATTATGTGGGCTATATAAAATGTTTTTCTAACCACTTTGGCCACGTGGTTGTCAAATGAGAGATTGCTATCAACTTGGGTCCCCAGGTCCCTAATGACTTCTTCTGTACTTAATGGATTACCACCTATGTGGTAATTTGTGGGCACTTTGTTTTTGCCAAAGGGGATGACTATACACTTTTTGGCGTTTAGCTTGAGGCCATGGCTCTGGCACCAGTTGTCTGTTTCTATGAGGCCCTTTTGGAGGATGCTTGTGTCGGCTGGAGAGTTGATTATGGCACCCCAATTTGCAGTCATCTGCGAACTTGGTCAGCCACAGTCCTTCCATGTTGGCCTGTACTGCCGAGAAATATATACCGAACAAGAGATGTCCCAGGACTGAGCCTTGTGGGACACCACTTGTAACTGGTTTGGAGTCTGACATGGCTCCAGCAATTCTAACCATGTGGGTTCTGTCCTTGAGCCAGTTTGCAACCCATCTAGTGACATAGGGGTTTATATTTAAGCTGGTGAGCTTATCTATAATGCCCGAGTGGGGTATTGTATTGAAGGCTTTTGCGAGGTCCAGGTAGGCTGTGTGGACCACCTTCCCTTGTCAATGGCCTTGGTGACTGTTTCAAAGAAATCGACCAGGTTTAAGAGGCAGGATCTGCCCTTAACAAAGCCAAACTGGGTAGGATCCAGTGTCTGTAGGTCCCCAATATCTTTATTTATGAGGTCCATGATGATCCTTTCCATAGCTTTGCAGACCAAGCTAGTCAGGCTTATGGGGTGATAGTTTCCAGGATCCGTTGAGGCACCACCTTTGTGGAGAGGGACCACTGTTGCTGTACGCCACTCTTTGGGTACATATCCTGTAGTAAGGCTAAGATTGAACAGTAGTTTTATGTTTGGGTTTAGCTCTTCTTGGAGTTCATGTAGGATGCAGCCCGGGACACCATCTGGTCCCATTGATGCTGTGTTTTTTGCTTTGGAGAGGGCTGCTCTTACCTGAGCATCTGAGATGTCAGGGGGGCAGCACTCTGTTGGGATAGATATTTGCCCTTTTGGTGGGGAGGGGGGGAGAAGTTTGCACTGAATCTGTCAGCTAGGATGTTGGCAATGTCTGTGGGCTCAGTGTATTTTTTGTCATTTTGGACTAATTCTGAGCATATCTGGGTATTCCCACCCAGGTTCCTAACATAACTAAAGCAAGCCTTGTGATTATCCTTAGTGTCCTGTGCAATTTTTCTCTTGAAGCTGGCCTTAGACGATCTTATGAGTGCCCGTAGTTTTTTGCTAATACTGATCAGAGATGCCTTCCCTTTTTGGGATTTTGCACTATCATGTAGTAGCTTCCTCCTTCTATTGTATAGTTTGTTTATGGCTGGGGTCCACCAGACAGGACGTCTGCCTTTGGAGGATTGGGTCTTGGTTTTATTTGGGATTGCATGATCCATGCATTCCTGAAGGTGTTCATAGAATGCGTTTATAAAGGATTCTGTGGTCTGGGCCGTATTTTCCACAGGCCCGGGGGCTTTGAAGGATTCCGCCTCGGTTTTGAGGCATGTGAAATTTGCTTTAGAGAAGTTTTTCACTGTGGTTTTCTGGGCAGGGAGTGGGGTTGGGATGTGAATATCTAGTGAGATTAGTTTATGGTCTGATCTTACCAGTGAGGGATACACTTCTGGTCTGGAGCCTAGTGTCCCCATGTTGGTGATGATCAGGTCCAGTATGTTTTCCCCTCTTGTGGAAGTGGTAACAAGTTGTTCCATAGCATTTGAGTTTATAAATTCTAGGAACCTTTGGGCTAGGGTGTTGGAGCTAGAGTAATGCTCCCAGTCTATGTTTGGGTAGTTGAAGTCGCCCAATATAATGGTGTTTGGAGAGACCTTCATATTTTCCAGTATTCTCAGGAAGGCCGAGTGGGGTTCCTGTGTTTGGGAGGGTGGTCTGTAGCAGGCTATAAATTGGAAGGCAGTTGTACCCACTGTTAGTTGCACATGGATAGTCTCTGATGCTTCGTGCTGTGCCACCAACCTGGAGGTGTGGGTATCTTTGACGAATATTGATACTCCCCCTCCTTTTGTGGTTCGGTCCAAGTTTTGGGGCCGAAAAGCATGGTATGAGGTATAACCTGGTAGTGGTGGGGTGCTCTTGGGAGCCTTGAACCAGGTTTCTGTTACTGCACAGATATCGATGTTCTCCATGCTAAGGAGAGTTTTGAGTGCGTGCATCTTGAGGTTTAGACTTCTGGCGTTGAGTAGCATTACTCTTAGTTTCTTATCCCTTGTGTTACCTATGGAGGTGGGTTTGTCTTTTGAGCCTTGCCTAAAAAAGGCACTATGGGGGTAGCAAGAGCCTTTGCCAATATCCGAAAGCCCAGGGGTGACAGGTGCAAGCCGTCCCTAGCGAAGCATCGTGGCTTGTCGAGCATGTCATCCCAGGCTGACAGGCATTGAATTCCCTTTGAATGACACCAATACTTAAGCCAGTTGTTGAAATTGATCATCTAGTCTTCATATTGTGGCATCATTCTTGGTGAGGGTAAGATGCTACTCAAGGTCAGGGTCATACCGGCCTGGGCTACATGCTCAGAGAGCTCCCCTGTCTCTTTTCATGTAGTCCAGGGAGGTACATCTCAGGTCATTCACACCAGCATGGACAATGACTGAGTCATATTTGTACTTGCCTTGGAGTGACCTGAGTGCTTGTGTTATGTGGCGGATCCTAGCGCCCGACAGGCAGCTCGCCGTGACCTTCTCCTTGTTCAGCCTGGTGAGCGGTACTTCAGTGTGCCTGATGATAGAGTCACCTATTACAAGTGTATCAGGTGTGTTGTTTGGCCTTAAGGGCTGTGACTGTTCAGCACACTGGCTTTGTGAGCTATGTGTTGCACATGTTTTGTTTTGGGGTAGCGGTTGCTTGGGTGTCTGCTTTGGAGGTCTCTGCTGCTTAGGCAGATTTTTATTTAGAGCCTCCGAGTATGTTTTTGTGTGTTTATGTGTTTGGTTTGTTGTTATGGTAGGTCTATGTGAGACTGGAATTGTAGTGAGTGTGGTTTCCTTCTCCTCCTGACTGGTTACGGCAGTACTGAGTTGAGAGAGCTTAGCCTCCAGTTTGGCTATATGGCTGCATCTCTCACATGTGTTGGAATTTGTTGGGAGGAGGAGAGGGTTGTCTGTGTACATGAGGCAGTTGTAACATTGCCTCAAGATTCCCAGATTCACCAGCTGGACCGGAGGGGAGATTGACAACTGACCTTTGGACATGCTAGAATAGTATTGGGAATTCCTTTATAATTGAAAAAAAGGGCCAATGGGGAACAAGGTACTCAACGGGAGTTTGTGAGGGTGTAGTGCTTTTAATTTTTTAGAGCTGACTTATATAATTGCTTTAGTGAGCAAGTGCCAGGTAACTTAAATGCAATGTGTTACAGGTAACTTAAATGCAAAAACGACAAACAGTAACGTTCTTTCAAGTGAAACAAGGAAATAAGTACAGTAAGCAATGCAGATATCACTAGGGATCCACAGAAGTGCTAAAAGGCCACATTTTAGGTGGAATTAGCGTTTCAGGGAAATAAACAAACAACAAGCATACAAACAAAGCTAAATTCAGCAGGCCTGGATCTAGTCTATGCTACAGCAAACAAGGTGTACCAATTTCAGTAAGAAACAGTTAGAATATGCAGGCACTATAAGCCTTTAACCAGAAATTCCCAGCTCAGAAGGGCAGAGTCCAGCCTCTCCTCCCACAAGAGTGCAGACCGCGATCCTTCTTAATGTAAAATAACTGGCCAAAGACATTTACACTAATGAGAAGTAATTCTAGTATACTACAATTTTGGTTACTGTATACAGTTAGCCTAAAAAATTAGGATACTTGGTTATTTTTTATATAAACAGATGCTTGGTAATGCATTTACATCTTTTAAAAAAGTTGTTTGCTGCTTACAGAGCACATTCCATTTGTATGTTAACCTGGATGAAAGGGATTAGGTTTTCTTAAAGACAATGAATTGACTTTGGGAAAGTATATTAATAAAAGCTTCTCTGGCAAACAAAATAATGCTTATTATATTTAAAAGATAAGCAAAATCTTGGAAAAGGAAGTATTATCATCATTGAATAAACATTTTGCAAGTTTGTTGTAAACAGTCTATGACTATTTGTGCCTTAATTAGTTCTAGCCATCTCAATAAAATTGTACGCTCATAGTAATTTTTTTCATGTAAATCTCAGGTCTACACACTCAACACTGCGTTGTTATGTTCAATGTCTTGCAGTTATAGTAAGGAACAGGAAAGTGAGTGGTGATTTTATTCTACTTCATAATATATTTAGCAATCGATCTGTTTTAGAATGCCAAGAGCTGAGGCCAACGTCTTCAGTTATTTTACCAGAAATACAATACTAAAGCCTGGTATCCAAAAATATTGAAGGAAGAAGATAAGAAACTAACAATCTGCAATGCATCAGCTTAGACAAGCTATGCTGTTTTTTGCCTTTAGCAGTTTTACGTGGTGCCATTCTTGAGTATTAAAAAAAAAGATTGTCGATTTTATGGACTATAGCTGTTATGCTTACACATTTGATATGGACGTATATTGTTATGTTATGTACAGCCTAGTTATATATGATTTAGGCTTTCTTCAATGAGTTGCCTTTCTCCTGTATCACTGACCACTGCGTATGATAAGCACTATAATATAAAAAGAATCAGAAAAATAAGATAAACATCTACATATTATGCACAACCTTAAAGTCTAAAAATATTTATATACGGAAAGATGAGAGCAAAAACAAATCAATACAGCATAGTTCAAATCCACACATAAAGTTTCTGTTTGTCAAGTTCAGTTTTCTTCCATCTAACACCCTGACTTAAACTACAAAGAACAGAAGCATTTGCACCCTTCCTGTACAAAAACTAGCATGTCACCAAAACTGAGTAGTTTATTTCAAAAACCTAGCATTACCTGAGCTTGCCCATTAGAAACATGATGTAAAACCTTTATCAAAATGTGTTGCCAGTATTTCAAAATATATTTCACATATGAACATTTATTATACTTTCAGTCTAGTTTTTCAGTAAGATCAAAAGTCTGTGGCTTCAATTCCCACAGCAGGAAATTAGATTAAAAAAAGCATCAGTTTGTTTCTAGAATCAACTGTAGTGTAATTGTTTAAAGGGTTGTAAAAAAAAAAAAGACATTCATCATTTAACTGCCTATGCACTTTGGCATCATATTGAAGCTCACCCCAAAGTACATCTGTCTCCCCTTTATAGGCCATGGAAATTACAATATTAAAATCATTAGATAAAGATTCTAAAGCAATCTTTACTCAAGTTATATTGGATTTAAAGATATCTGATGTTTAATAACTAAATCTTTCATCAGTCAGATCCTAAGCATTTTTTAAATAGGATGATATGGGGGTAAAATAAACTTGCCACACTAGGTCCTTCGACTAAAAAAAAAGTTAGGTTAAAAGTTCTCCAAACTTCTTTTAAATCATAAAACAGAGTTTGTAAATGTACAGCAAAAATCGGGTACAAAATGTAAACCTTTATTAAGTAAAGCTGTTTTGCAATCATTTAAATGCTAGGATGAAAGATTTACAACCAAATATCTATTAGATTGGTCTTTCAAGACATGTGCATCTCAAACAGAGTCTGTAACAGCATTGTAAAGTCTTGTACCTTTGATATTTCCTGTCCCCACTCCTACAGTTAAAGATAGTTTAGAACTCAGTTGCATGCAGTTAGAGCATTATTTGATGGGTGCAACTCATAATCAGTTTCAGTTGATGAAGGCAGATCAGTAGTAGAAGAGAACTAAAGAACCATGTCTAACAGAACCATGTCTAACAGAACCATGTCTAACAGTACTCGGATAAAGTTTCCATTTAAAGAACCATGTCTAACAGTACTCGGATAAAGTTTCCTTTTAAAGAACCATGTCTAACAGTACTCGGATAAAGTTTCCTTTTAAAGAACCATGTCTAACAGTACTCGGATAAAGTTTCCTTTTAAAGAACCATGTCTAACATACTCGGATAAAGTTTCCTTTTAAAGAACCATGTCTAACAGTACTCAGATAAAGTTTCCTTTTAAAGATCCATGTCTAACAGTACTCGGATAAAGTTTCCTTTTAAAGAACCATGTCTAACAGTACTTGGATAAAGTTTCCTTTTAAAGAACCATGTCTAACAGTACTCGGATAAAGTTTCCTTTTAAAGAACCATGTCTAACAGTACTCAGATAAAGTTTCCTTTTAAAGAACCATGTCTAACATACTCTGATAAAGTTTCCTTTTAAAGAACCATGTCTAACAGTACTCGGATAAAGTTTCCTTTTAAAGAACCATGTCTAACAGTACTCGGATAAAGTTTCCTTTTAAAGAACCATGTCTAACAGTACTCGGATAAAGTTTCCTTTTAAAGAACCATGTCTAACATACTCTGATAAAGTTTCCTTTTAAAAAAACATGTCTAACAGTACTCGGATAAAGTTTCTTTTTAAAGAACCATGTCTAACAGTACTCGGATAAAGTTTCCTTTTAAAGAACCATGTCTAACATACTCGGATAAAGTTTCCTTTTAAAGAACCATGTCTAACATACTCTGATAAAGTTTCCTTTTAAAAAACCATGTCTAACAGTACTGGATAAAGTTTCCTTTTAAAGAACCATGTCTAACAGTACTCGGATAAAGTTTCCTTTTAAAGAACCATGTCTAACAGTACTGGATAAAGTTTCCTTTTAAAGAACCATGTCTAACAGTACTCGGATAAAGTTTCCTTTTAAAGAACCATGTCTAACATACTCTGATAAAGTTTCCTTTTAAAAACCATGTCTAACAGTACTGGATAAAGTTTCCTTTTAAAGAACCATGTCTAACAGTACTCGGATAAAGTTTCCTTTTAAAGAACCATGTCTAACATACTCGGATAAAGTTTCCTTTTAAAGAACCATGTCTAACAGTACTCGGATAAAGTTTCCTTTTAAAGAACCATGTCTAACAGTACTCTGATAAAGTTTCCTTTTAAAGAACCATGTCTAACAGTACTCGGATAAAGTTTCCTTTTAAAGAACCATGTCTAACAGCACTCTGATAAAGTTTCCTTTTAAAGAACCATGTCTAACAGTACTCGGATAAAGTTTCCTTTTAAAGAACCATGTCTAACAGTACTGGATAAAGTTTCCTTTTAAAGAACCATGTCTAACAGTACTCTGATAAAGTTTCCTTTTAAAGAACCATGTCTAACAGTACTGGATAAAGTTTCCTTTTAAAGAACCATGTCTAACATACTCTGATAAAGTTTCCTTTTAAAGAACCATGTCTAACAGAACTCGGATAAAGTTTCCTTTTAAAGAACCATGTCTAACAGTACTCAGATAAAGTTTCCTTTTAAAGAACCATGTCTAACATACTCGGATAAAGTTTCCTTTTAAAGAACCATGTCTAACATACTCGGATAAAGTTTCCTTTTAAAGAACAATGTCTAACAGTACTCGGATAGAGTTTCCTTTTAAAGAACCATGTCTAACAGTACTCAGATAAAGTTTCCTTTTAAAGAACCATGTCTAACAGTACTCGGATAAAGTTTCCTTTTAAAGAACCATGTCTAACAGTACTCGGATAAGGTTTCCTTTTAAAGAACCATGTCTAACAGTACTGGATAAAGTTTCCTTTTAAAGAACCATGTCTAACATACTCTGATAAAGTTTCCTTTTAAAGAACCATGTCTAACATACTCTGATAAAGTTTCCTTTTAAAGAACCATGTCTAACAGTACTCGGATAAAGTTTCCTTTTAAAGAACCATGTCTAACAGTACTCGGATAAAGTTTCCTTTTAAAGAACCATGTCTAACAGTACTTGGATAAAGTTTCCTTTTAAAGAACCATGTCTAACAGTACTCGGATAAAGTTTCCTTTTAAAGAACCATGTCTAACAGTACTCGGATAAAGTTTCCTTTTAAAGAACCATGTCTAGCATACTCTGATAAAGTTTCCTTTTAAAGAACCATGTCTAACATACTCTGATAAAGTTTCCTTTTAAAGAACCATGTCTAACAGTACTCGGATAAAGTTTCCATTTAAAGAACCATGTCTAACAGTACTCGGATAAAGTTTCCTTTTAAAGAACCATGTCTAACAGTACTCGGATAAAGTTTCCTTTTAAAGAACCATGTCTAACAGTACTCGGATAAAGTTTCCTTTTAAAGAACCATGTCTAACATACTCGGATAAAGTTTCCTTTTAAAGAACCATGTCTAACAGTACTCAGATAAAGTTTCCTTTTAAAGATCCATGTCTAACAGTACTCGGATAAAGTTTCCTTTTAAAGAACCATGTCTAACAGTACTTGGATAAAGTTTCCTTTTAAAGAACCATGTCTAACAGTACTCGGATAAAGTTTCCTTTTAAAGAACCATGTCTAACAGTACTCAGATAAAGTTTCCTTTTAAAGAACCATGTCTAACATACTCTGATAAAGTTTCCTTTTAAAGAACCATGTCTAACAGTACTCGGATAAAGTTTCCTTTTAAAGAACCATGTCTAACAGTACTCGGATAAAGTTTCCTTTTAAAGAACCATGTCTAACAGTACTCGGATAAAGTTTCCTTTTAAAGAACCATGTCTAACATACTCTGATAAAGTTTCCTTTTAAAAAAACATGTCTAACAGTACTCGGATAAAGTTTCTTTTTAAAGAACCATGTCTAACAGTACTCGGATAAAGTTTCCTTTTAAAGAACCATGTCTAACATACTCGGATAAAGTTTCCTTTTAAAGAACCATGTCTAACATACTCTGATAAAGTTTCCTTTTAAAAAACCATGTCTAACAGTACTCGGATAAAGTTTCCTTTTAAAGAACCATGTCTAACAGTACTCGGATAAAGTTTCCTTTTAAAGAACCATGTCTAACAGTACTCGGATAAAGTTTCCTTTTAAAGAACCATGTCTAACAGTACTCGGATAAAGTTTCCTTTTAAAGAACCATGTCTAACATACTCTGATAAAGTTTCCTTTTAAAAAACCATGTCTAACAGTACTCGGATAAAGTTTCCTTTTAAAGAACCATGTCTAACAGTACTCGGATAAAGTTTCCTTTTAAAGAACCATGTCTAACATACTCGGATAAAGTTTCCTTTTAAAGAACCATGTCTAACAGTACTCGGATAAAGTTTCCTTTTAAAGAACCATGTCTAACAGTACTCTGATAAAGTTTCCTTTTAAAGAACCATGTCTAACAGTACTCGGATAAAGTTTCCTTTTAAAGAACCATGTCTAACAGCACTCTGATAAAGTTTCCTTTTAAAGAACCATGTCTAACAGTACTCGGATAAAGTTTCCTTTTAAAGAACCATGTCTAACAGTACTCGGATAAAGTTTCCTTTTAAAGAACCATGTCTAACAGTACTCTGATAAAGTTTCCTTTTAAAGAACCATGTCTAACAGTACTCGGATAAAGTTTCCTTTTAAAGAACCATGTCTAACATACTCTGATAAAGTTTCCTTTTAAAGAACCATGTCTAACAGAACTCGGATAAAGTTTCCTTTTAAAGAACCATGTCTAACAGTACTCAGATAAAGTTTCCTTTTAAAGAACCATGTCTAACATACTCGGATAAAGTTTCCTTTTAAAGAACCATGTCTAACATACTCGGATAAAGTTTCCTTTTAAAGAACAATGTCTAACAGTACTCGGATAGAGTTTCCTTTTAAAGAACCATGTCTAACAGTACTCAGATAAAGTTTCCTTTTAAAGAACCATGTCTAACAGTACTCGGATAAAGTTTCCTTTTAAAGAACCATGTCTAACAGTACTCGGATAAGGTTTCCTTTTAAAGAACCATGTCTAACAGTACTCGGATAAAGTTTCCTTTTAAAGAACCATGTCTAACATACTCTGATAAAGTTTCCTTTTAAAGAACCATGTCTAACATACTCTGATAAAGTTTCCTTTTAAAGAACCATGTCTAACAGTACTCGGATAAAGTTTCCTTTTAAAGAACCATGTCTAACAGTACTCGGATAAAGTTTCCTTTTAAAGAACCATGTCTAACATACTCTGATAAAGTTTCCTTTTAAAGAACCATGTCTAACATACTCTGATAAAGTTTCCTTTTAAAGAACCATGTCTAACAGTACTCGGATAAAGTTTCCTTTTAAAGAACCATGTCTAACAGTACTCGGATAAAGTTTCCTTTTAAAGAACCATGTCTAACAGTACTCGGATAAAGTTTCCTTTTAAAGAACCATGTCTAACAGTACTCAGATAAAGTTTCCTTTTAAAGAACCATGTCTAACAGTACTCGGATAAAGTTTCCTTTTAAAGAACCATGTCTAACAGTACTCGGATAAAGTTTCCTTTTAAAGAACCATGTCTAACAGTACTCGGATAAAGTTTCCTTTTAAAGAACCATGTCTAACAGTACTCTGATAAAGTTTCCTTTTAAAGAACCATGTCTAACAGTACTCGGATAAAGTTTCCTTTTAAAAGTTTTTTTTCCTTGACATCAGTAAAACTTATATTTGGAGTATAAAAAGTCACCCAATGTTGATCATGCCTTTTTTAACAAAATCAGTTTGATTTTTATAATCATGTTTCAAATGTTCTTATGCTTCACTCCTGGCTATCTATCGATATATATATATATATATATATATATATATATATATATATATATATATATATGTATATATACATATATATATATATATATATATATATATATATGTATATATATATATATATCTATATATATATATATATATATATATATATATATCTATATATCTATATATATATATATATATATATATATATATATACACACATATATATATATACATATATATATATATATATATATATATATATATATATATATATATATATATATATATATGGGCCTACTTCAAAGTATCAAATTGCCACTTCATTGAATCCCACATCATTGAGACAACATCGTTGAAACTCTAGAACATCGAACACCTGGAACATTGAAAACTAATCCCAGGAAAGCAACCACTAACCCAGTATAAAACAAACAAACAACAACAAAAAAAAAACGAAGCTGATCAAACCCACCTAACTAAATATACCAACTCCAAGATCACACTAAAGTGGGGAAAGGGCAAAGTTTACCATGCTACCAAGTGTTTTTTTTTCCCCCATGGAAAGTTTTTGATATCATTATTTTTTTTTAAGTTTTACATCAATGTTTATTTCACAGAGTAATGTATTTTTTGACTGTGTACATTTAGTTTTGTGATATTGCTGTATCTAAATGTTGGTTTAGAGGCATACAGTAATAGGTATGCCGAATTGTGGGTGTTCTTTGTGGGATGTCACACAGTGAGTTGTGGGAGTTTTCTCTCTTCCCCACTGTTGTGTGATCTTGGAGATAGACTATATAATTAAAACCATAATTAAAAATGTTAAACACTGGGTTGAACTGTGTTTGATTCTTGTTTCTTATCCTTTCTAACAAACAAGAATCATACGTAGTTCAACCCAGTGTATGGACGAGTGGAGAATGCGAGGGGTGGAACATCACAGCAGGGGAGATAACAACAAATACCTTAGAGAATTCTAACATCGTTAAGGATGGACACAAGCATACATACAATAATTTCAACATCTTTAATTATAGTGGCATTAATTTAACATGTGGCCACTTTGATTTACTTTTGAAGGGTTTGAAGTTCATCCCACATAGGAAATGTGACATAAGTAAAACTATCATAGACTTAAAGTTAAAGTTGTTCACATGAAAAATTAACTTAGAGATTCTAGGGACACAGAATTCTGTAGTGGACTTGAACAAAGAATTATGCAGGATGAGTACATTCAATCCCCCCTCCCTTATCTACAACTCAAAAATTTTGAAAGGGTTGTTGAAAATGAATTGAGAAGGGAAATTATTAAGAATAAGTTTGATTACAACCTTTGCCATAATGAGAAGTGTATATTGGGCAAATTAAAATCTGACAAGAATATAAGAGTAATGAAACCTGATAAGGGAGTGGGGACTGTCATCATGGATAGATTGATCTATGAAAGTAAAATGTTAAATGTGTTGAATGATGATGACAAGTACACCACTGCCTCTAGAAACGAGATACATATAGCCTATATTAGGATAGAGTTGGCCCTTACTGACATACTACTGGATGGGACCATCACTTTCAGTACTTTTTCCTGCCTTAAAAATGATAAACCTAGAATACCTTCTATTTTCAGAATTCCAAAAATACACAAGGAAATAGAGGACCCTCCTTTGAGGTTGATTGTCTCAGGAGAAGGGTCAAAAACAGAACCACTAGCTAAGTTTGTAGATTTCAAAGTGAAAAGTTTATGGTTGAATAAGAATGAAATTCTGAAAGATTCCTGGGATTTTTTAAGAACTATTACACCTGAATTATTCAATAAGTGCATTCTATTCGTAACTATTGATATAGTCAACCTATTTAGTGTCATACCCCATGACATAGGTCTTCAGTGGATTGAAGAAGCCTTGGTTTCAAGAGGAAGGTTATCAAGCAATGATTTCCATGTTTGTATTGAACTTATGGATTTAGTTCTTAAAAACAACTATATTTACTTTGAAGGTGAATTTATTCACAAGTTGAAGAGTGTGGCTATGGGGGTGAGTTGTGCCCCCACCTATGCCAATATTGTTCTCTCTATGTGGGAACAGAAATTCATACTTGAATCAAGTTAATGTGTCATGCTGGTCCCTGTACAAGGGATACCTGGACGATAACTGACTGTTTTGGGTAGACACTAAGAAAAAGTTACTAGAATTTATTGAATATATACAGAATATGATTAACTTTTGAGAATTACATACAACATTGCTGTAGATAAGGTTGATTATCTTGATGTCACTATACACAAACTTGACACTAGTTTTAAGTCCACTATTCACAGGAAAAAAACTTTTTCCAATTATTTCCTCTTTTTTTCAGTTGCACACCCAATGCACCAGAAAAGAGGAATAGTTAAAGGACAAATGGTGCAGGCTAATAGAATATGCTCACTTGACATTGATTTATAAACTGAGTTAGCATTGTTAGAAAATGTGTTTCTGGAATGAGGATACCCCTCATCCCTGATTAAAGAAATTAGAGATAAGGTTACCAAACAGAAGGCTGTGAAATATGGCCCTATCTTGGGTATGAAGTTGGGATAGAAGATGAAGTTACTAACCCAGTCAGTAATGAGAACAACAATTCCTACCAGAGGGCTTTTGTTACTGAATATAACGGTGATGCTAACTTAATCAGAAAAATTGTTTTAAGTGAATGGGACAAATTTACTAGGTTGACTGATATTAATAAACCATACAACAAAACAGTTGATGTAATTTTAAGGAACAGGCATAATATGAAAAATATTGTAGAGAATCAAAGTTATGCTAAAGGTAGGAACGACAAGATTAAGAAGAAAGGCGCTTATAAATGTGAAGCATGTAAACAGTGCCAGTACATTTCCAACACAGAAAAAAAATTGTATTAGTAGTCATAAGAGGTTTGTAGAAGGCAAGGTTCACTTCACTTCTAACACCTAGCTCAGTGTAAAACATGTGGAGCATTCTACATAGGAAAGACTGAGTGGGCAGTCAAGAGGAGAGTGTACAAACACTACGATGGCATACATAATATTAACAATGCACTTTATAAGCATTCTTTGGAATGTAGTTAAGCAACCTATTGTTTCTTTGTTTTAGAATGGATACCTAAGGACGGAATGGGTGACCCATGGGAAACAACTATAAAATTTAAGGAACTACATTGGCAGGTGGTGTTAGAGACAAATAAGCCTCCAGGACTGAATGACAACATCTCTATTGTTCCAGTGTTGAAACAGAGAGCTGCCAAGTTATAGATTAGTTAGAGTGTATTACATATTTTGGTCGCTAGATGAAGTTTACATTTCCATTAATTCCATTTTATTAGCCCATGTTTTGTATATGATTAAATATACAAAGTTGGATTCACTGAACAAGACTGAATGTAATAGTTTTTGAAATATGATTTATTTGTTATTAACCTCTATTATATGTTCCTTATGAAAGCTCATGTTTATTAAAAATAATAATTTTTATAATTGATGTATTTCATTTTTGAGTAAGAATGCATCTTTTATTGGCTGTTCAAAATGAAGTCTGCTATTTATAAGGGGGTATAAACCCAACTGTTTTTATCTGATGAAAACGCTCTGTGGATACTTCTTGAGTTTATGATGTTTCCAAACTTGGTTAATAAAGCCTGGTTTTCTACTGGGTAAAGTTGTCAAGCCTTTCTTTAAGTGCTTGCTGTTTTGTTTTTGTATTTATCTTAGACTGATGTATCAATATAGTTCCTATATACATACTCTATATAGAGATAAATAGATAGATAGATAGATAGATAGATAGATAGATAGATAGATAGATAGATAGATACAGATATTTAAGGGTGTTTTGGGGAATAAAGTCCCCACATGGGAAGGGAAGGGTGCCTTCAAAGTAGACTTAAAAAGATATTTCACTAGCGGTTTCAGGGGGTGTGCCTCATTCAGTTTCCTTGCAGGGAATTTGTGATTGATGACGTATAGTAGATCTGCATTGCTGTATATAGCACTACCCAGTGCAATGTACCACTACCCTCTATAAAGCAAGTTATGTTAAATGCTTTATTACGTTTTGTAGATTTGTATTTCGTTGTTATAGTAACTTATTTCTTATGTTTTGTACTCATTTTTCCTTCATGTACTGTTTACATAGGCAGCAAAATTACCCTATTTTTGAGCATTTCCAGCATACATTTATTCTGCCGTCTTCTCTTGGTGCGAATTAATATATTTATTAATGATTTTCAAGTGTACAAATGTCCTGTTGATGTTATGAACTCCTGTCTAAAGCCATTTATCGCAATCATGTGACTCTGCCAAACATTTTCTTCTTATTCTCTATGATAAGTCTTTATTGATTTCAGTGTTCTACTTATTGCAATGCCAGAGTTGGTTTCTGATTGTTTTTCATTCTGAGCACTTGTCTTGACATGACTAGGTAGTCTCATGTCATTTTTACTAGAACTTGTCCTAACTGATGCCCCTTTCCATAAGGGCTTCAGAGGCTACACTGAGGGTGTACTTACAACTGCCCATTCAGGTCATCCAGGTTATTCTTAAAAAGGTTCATAGTTTTGTGCCAAGGAGTGCCCATACATTTCATTGACATGGAAAGGTTAGCCACTGTTGCCTTAGTTCACGTCCCTGCATTTTTACTTCATTGGCTTACGATGAACTGTGAAATGACAAATCTACAAACCCAAGTCTAAATTTGGATGCAACATGTATAGCTGTCACTCCACTATTGCCTTGAATAGGCTCCCACTAGAAATCAGGACCCTTACACATCCTAAACAATTTAAGACATCCACCAAAGAGCATTTTAAAAGTCACTGGTCCTGCCACTGGAATCTCCCTCCTTAACATCCCCTACTTCTCATACCTTAATCTACTTTCTGCCCTTAACTCACTCTTCTCACTAGCTCTCTCTAATCTTCCTTGACTACTCTTTGTACTGTCTTCTAAAACCTATTAAGCAAATCGCCTCAGAGAAACATTCTATTGTAATTGTCTTGCCTTCATGCAACTACATCATGATAAAACTGGGTTTTTGTAACCAGTTACCCCAAAAACTATACTCATTTTAATGACATATTTCTTTTTATACATCTTGAAATAGTTATGCTATACTCCTGATTATTGACACTGTATAACATTGTATTGCTACTTAATGCCTTGTAATAATCCTGTAACATTGCTGTTTAATGCTAATTTCTAATGAAAATTGTATAATTTGTTGGAGCTTTTCTCCCTGGGCCTCCGCTGAAAAAGGGCTCTTCAGCTCAGTTGGACAATCCTGGTCAACAAATGTAAAATAAATAAATAAATGAGAGTTCATGTCTATGAACTAGGCAGCCATAGTTTTTCCACCAGCTGAATTAATATTTCCAGACTATGCATCATTGCTCATATTATAGTTAGAACTGCAGAAGGAAAGTCTGTAAGGACTGTGCTAATATATGCTGGTCTTTCACTCCACCCACGAATACTGACCACACTGCAACCATTCCAATTGCCTCTTCTGCACAGAGGCTGTAAGTAAATATTTCATTTTTTCCTGCACTCAGTGGTTTAGTCTTGCTGTTAATTTGCCTGCTTTCTGCATACAGTGTTAATACACAATGTTTTGAGTTAGTGTATTGATTTATGATTAATATTCTTGTAATATTCTTGTAATAAGGCACTTGCCCTCAGAGTAAGTTCAGCCTTCTGTGAGATGTTGCCTCAGAAAGCTTTGTATAAGGAAGTCACAAAGAACAAATTGCATCCCTGTCCATATTCAAGCACAACTTAAATCTGTGGATGTGTAACAGAAAATGTACCATATCCCATCAATGGGAGTTCTCTCAGATTATCTATGCTATGATTCTAGTTATTCTTATTAGGGGTAATATATAATTATCGACCATGGGACGGGTAAGGCTAATCTATAACCAAAAGGGATTGGTTAATTCGAGCACAAAAAGGGAAACTGGCTAGGCTTCAAATAGCCCTCAAGGGAGGCCAGCCTATAAACCTATACATTTATGCTTTCATCAGCCTGCCATAAATGGTTGGTAAGCAAGCCTTGGTTGTCTAGGCTACAGTCAAGTAATCTATGCCATGGAGCCCCTTTAATCAAATGGATACATGGACAGTTTGAGAGTTGATCATCGCATCAATGACTGAAAAGTTGCATGTAGTAAAATATATTTTGCATATGATCTTATTTGGTGTAAAATGCCATATTGTTCTTGTTACAGAGCTAAGGTGAAATTGCAATGATTCATTTATGTATGTGTGCAGTATAAGTGGTGTATAACTTTAAATATGCTAATGACTAGCTACTCAGAGCTGCATATCATGTGGTACACATTCACTGCAGAAAGCTTTCTGAGAAAGCATCTCATAAAAGCTAGAAGCATATCCATAATGTCTGTTTTCTCTACAAAGTATGCTGAGAATCATTCACGTTACTCCTATAGTGACATACATAATACTAACAAGTTAAGTTTCTTGCAATACAAAGAGTTATGGTTGGTTCATTGATATGCCCATCCTTACAAAGAGTTATGGTTGGTTCATTCCAATCATACCTACCCTTGCAAAGAGTTATGGTTGGTTCATTCCGATCATACCCATCCTTGTTATATATTCTCGACATGGATATCAAGATTCACATCTGAAGCTTTATTCTTGAAGAGAAATCGTTGACATTCATGTCACTAACACTATAATCAGAGACCAAACCTTAATCCTCTGTGGTTGTACAGCATACAAACAGAGGCTTATCAATGAGAACAGTGCACCATTATGGACATTCACAAGTAAAATATATAAGGCTATAAGTGAACTTGTCACTTCAGATGTGCTCGTGAACACAGTAATGCACCTAACAGTAATGAGCACTTGGCTTTTTGTGTTACATAATTCAGAAAAAGCTATGTAATTGTTTTACAAATCTATTGTGACACAGACAAATGGAAATAGCAAACAGAAAATGTTGTATTCCCAATTGCAGTAATATTAATGTTGTCATTCCAGCTTTTTATGGAGTATGACCTAGATGAACAGTTGTTGATATTATCCATGGATGCACATGCAGTCTAAAGGAAATGATCAAATCAGGTTATATGCGTAGAGCAGATCCCATAACACATTCTGTGCCTACCTATCTGTGCTGGATGAGAAAAGCCACTGTCTATATAGTATGCCAAGCAGCCTTGTAGGCTGTGAATAAACCTGTCTGGCTATTCTGAGAGCACGTGTAGACATGGCACTGTCCACATAGAGGTGAATGCTGTCTCAGGTTGTGTGCACATTAGCGATGTCACAGTAGGTGCTTGGAAAAGATGAGACCCTAGAAGGTACAGTGCACTGGGTTTTGTTATGCATATGTTAAAGAAGGCCAAAGGCCTCTTGTCAGGAGCATTTTAGAAGCACTGTAGGCACATATATGCTCAGGGAGGAAAACAAAACCAATATAGAAGTATTGATAGTGGAGCATACACCACCAGGCTATGGGATGCTGTTGTGTAGTATCTCATGACCGTATCCTTTGTGTGGTACTGTTATTAACTGATAGATTTGTTGTGCGAGAACACATGGACTATGATGCAGGGGGAGATGCATGCTGAGGGGGCATAACAGTGTGCACACAATACATGCATAGTTAGACTGCATGGAGCTGTTTCGCAGTGCATTGTTTACTGTTGCATACAGGGTATGGCCGTATGCACAGCTGGCCACTGCTGCCAACACTAGTTTGCAGAAATAGGCCATACAGTACAAAAACCTACTGATCATAATTTTGCTCATGCATATTACTGTTTGTATATGAAGAACATCCATGACAATGACTTGTTACACAGTGGCTCATAATTTAGTATTGTTGCCTCATATCACGTGGGTCTCCTGTATCCCGTGCAAGTAGTGTGAGCTGACACAATATATGTCATGTGGAAGCAGTGTATACTGATACAGTTGTGTATCATGTGTAAGAAATGTACGGTACTAGCTCCAAAGGATATTTGAAAGCACTTGATAACTCTATTAGTGCTTAGAGACTGAATCATCATGAGAAATATGAGTATGCACAAGAAACACTTAAACATGAATGGTACGACTAGTATATAAGATTGAGAGGTCTATAAATAGGCATAAAACTGTTCAGGATAAATATATACCTAGTCTGTACATACTTTTGCGACAAGCTTCTTTAACATTCATAAACCATTATAAGTAACTTTTTTTAGGCTCTTTTCTCCCCAGAATTAGTCTGCTCTGAGTCATACCTCTGTATCTATCACACTTTGTAAATATGTACACAATTTTACTAATAATAGATTAAATGCATTTTACTATGACATGTTTTTACCCATTTATTGTCTACAAGAATTTTCATATATTACTGTAACTTAAATAATGCTCGTTATTGTACATTTGTTGCATTGCACCACCTATATCTCTTATGAATTTGCTTTTATAGTGTGGATAACTGAGTTAGTAAAGCCAAATTCTGGCTAGCCTCTTTGCACAAATCTGTATATATTTGCCTTTGCTTTTATATCGATGATAGTATGGTTCAGTGGTACTGTTTTGCATTGTATGCCGATTTGGTTAAGGCTGAAACAGCTCTTTGGACCAGCCTACGTACTCATTTATCAAATAAATAAACAAAGAAAGAAACAAACAGATTAATTAATGAAGAACAAGAACTATATTTTTTGTTATTAGAATTTTTTTTGTCTCTTTCCTGTCATACTTGACAGCTGTCCCCGAGCCCCATGTCTGCTGCTGGTCTACCAGCACTTCAGTCCTACCGATCAATGCCGAATTTCATGCTGGAGCCAGAAAGGAGCTTGAAGGTGTCCTAGGTACAGTGCTATCTATCTTAAATTCAACTTTTTTTTCTTTTAAGACCTACCCAAATCCCCAACCCCCACCCTACATTCATTGATATTGTCTGAGAGCTAGTCCCTTCATTGGACCTGGCCTCCCCTTAAGGAGCATCATTGGTAAAGTCCTTCCTTGTGTGATGGGGAAACTGCTCCCTCCCTCCCACCATGCTAGAATCCAACATCCAACATCCCAAATGCTTGATATGGTAATCAGAACCAGTTCAGCCAGTCCATAGTTAGAGCTTTATCCCTCTACCATATGGTGCTGGTCTAACAAAGAACTATCAGTGCATATATAGTACTAATTCACTTTGTATTACTAATGTCTAGGCATTGTAGGTACTCTTTAAGTTGGTACATAGAAAGATGCAGGAAGCACACACATCACAACTGTTTCCCGTCCTGCCATATTAGTTCTGTATTGGTCTGTACAGCTGTTAGTATAGCTTACCAGTGGATGTAGGTTCATTTATGGTGTTGTTGTGCTACAGAAGCAATAAGAGGTATATATAGGAGACGGGATGGCTCTTTTCAGTCTGGTGTGTGCGCGTGCATTTGTGTGTGTGTGTGTGTGTGTGTGTGTGTGTGTGTGTGTGTGTGTGTGTGTGTGTGTGTGTGTGTGTGTGTGTGTCTGCTTACATCTATTGCTCTAAATCATATGATATGCATATGTTGTCTCTATAATTATGGACAGTATCCTAACTCCATTCTGCCACTACTCTCCTGTAATTGTACAGTAATATTGCATTGATATACAAATCTGAAGGTTTGATCTGCAGGATGGCTTGTTTTTAAATGGTGTTAGCAATGGTATTCATACTATGTAGCTCGTTTGCATATGTCCTGTGAATAAGGGATTTTAGAGCACAAATTTAAGGCTATGAGCTGTTAACAAGCAGCTTAATGTAGTATAAGCTTTAAGTCTGTCAGCTTGCACGTGCTTATTGTTTGACAATGACCAAACCAACAGATGGGATACTGGGTTAGATTCTTCAAGGTTCTCCTGGACTGCATGCCTAGTAAATGCCAAGGAAGAACCTTCTTGATTAATGCTCAATAAGATATCACATCTATATTCTTACCAACAGCTGTCGCAAAGTTGGGATGTAGCTTTCCACCTTCATTTTACTAGGCACTGAAATGCTTCTCAATTGTCCCTGATTTTACAGAATGTCGATTTTTACTTTATAGTTTTCCTTCTCCTTTGTATTTTTTTTTTGATTTTCTGCTACATTTATTTATTTAATTTATTTATTTATTAGTATTTTTGAAACACTCTAGTTCTACATATTAGTTACTATATGTAATATAAGGCAACAATGCTGAGTAGTTTGATGCTGACTGTGTCAAGCTTCTTGGTTTATACTTTAGAAATAACCCATGAGTGGGTGTGGGAAACACAGAATTAACTCATGCATGGTTGGCATGGTTTGATCACAAGGGTGAAGAGATTAAACAAAGCCAACTGTGGGTTAATCCTGTGATATACACACTCAGTCATGGGGTATTGCTATTATTCAATGACATTATTTAAGAAAGAAATTCCTTACCTTTCTTAAATAATGTCTTTGTATAATGGCACTGTGGGGCTCTTCTGCATTTGCTGATCTACTGCAAATGCATATGGGAGTTATGTTCCTACACTTGCACAGTACATCAGTACAGTGCAGGAGAAACAACAGAGAAAAGAGAATATCTATTGCTGTTGTTGATGTTCTTCCTTTTTTACAGACTGCACCTGGATCAAGGCTAACATAATAGGGGAGATAAAGGTCCAAAAATAGTGACAGATTTTAAATATTGCTTTTATAAACTTAGAAAGTTCCTGGACTAAGTTTTGCGTTAGCAGGCATTTTTGAAAGTATATAAAGCTCATACCTAAAATGTCTGTCTTTATTTAATGACTTCCATACCCAGTTCAGACATAAAGTCTGAAATTCAACTGTTTCTCTGTGGTTAGTAGAATGTATTGACGTCAACATTCATTAAAGCACCAAAAGACCACAAATGTATGAGGAACAGAGCAAACATATGAGGCACAACTCTGGACATTCTGTAGAAATCAGGTGAGTTGAGAGGTATACAGACTGTCAGTCAGTTGGTGGTATAACATTACCAACATCAGTCACATTTTAAGTACAGCACACAGCTGGGGAATGGCATGGACATGTTGAATAAAGTGCAGTACTGCACAAATAGGGGTGGATGTTAATGTCTGTAACCCACAAAATTTTGGACTGGAGTACTGGTAGGTGTGGCCTGGAGTCACATTATAAGTACTGACAGTCCTACTGGGCATGCCCATACACATTGGAAAAATGAGCGCACTTCCGTTGCCCCATCAGTGAAATTACCTATGTATAATTGTCTATACATACAGACATATATGCATACATATCCATCTGTCAGTTTCTCTATGTCACATGCATAGTATCTCTATCACTATGTAGTGTCAGATATATATATATATATATATATATATATATATATATATATATATATATATATATATATATATATATATATATATATATATATACATATATAGCTATATATATTAAAATGATACATTGACTCCCCTCATATATCTACGTAACACATATACATACATACACACACACAGTCAAATTTATATCTAAAGCTCTGTTATATACAAGAAAATTTGTGTCTGCCCATAGTTTCACCTAACTAACTGTAAGCAGCCACATATGGCCATAATGGTAACTGTACACACATAGGATAACAACAGTCATCTCACTGTTAGGATACTAGATGCAGGTAACAGTATGAAGCAATATCACTATGCAAGCCACAGATGCTGTTGAACACAAGTTGACCATACACAGGTACTAGGCCTGCAATCACATCTGCAACAGACATAACCTGTGGCACATGCAATAAGTACTTTGCTCTATAGTGTAAAAGCCTAGGTAGGTAGGGGTTCTAATCTCACTCCAGCCCACTTGGTGTGTGTCTGTGTGTGTATACACCCCTGCAAAACAAAGGATGTGCCCTCATGGGCTATCTACCTGCAATGGTTATGCACCTTTAGGGCCTGTAACTTGCTGCTGGCCTCCAAACTGACCTCTTCTACAAGGCCTGATGATGTCAACCACCTTAAGACTATCAGCTGAGAGTGTAACATCAGACACAAGCTGTCGTGGCACATGCGATAAATGTTGAGGTCTATAGTGTATAAGACTAGATAGGTAGGGGCTCTAATCTCACTCCAGTTTATCAGGTGTGTGTGTGTGTGTGTGTGTGTGTGTGTGTGTGTGTGTGTGTGTGTGTGTGTGTGTGTGTGTGTGTGTGTGTGTGTGTGTGTGTGTGTGTGTGTGTATCTGTATGGCATATGCATCATACCTTTTTCAACGTAGACATAGTTAGGGTTTTCCATTAATTTATTTGTAGTGAGTCATGTGCCCCCCGTGACTCAAACAACAAGGTTTGCTGATATCAGAAAGCATTATGTGTTCTAAATGGATTGTACCAGCAGACATGAGGTGTGCTGTGTGCATCAGGTACTGTGATCTGTACTGTGTACCACTACATAGATAAGAGTTCTAATGTACGTACAGCCAACTGGCACTACATTTATGCCTTGGCATGTCATGTATGCAGTGAGTGGTAAAGGTGCTAGCCTGAATGTGGCTATGTTTGTGTGTGAGGCTGTTATAGCATTATACATCATGTTATGGAGCCATAGGACATGTGAACCTAACTAGCATAATGGCTATTCAGCTCTCACAATCGGAGGCATCTTTATACCCCTCGGTACAGGATCAGCACATATTGCCTCAGTCCAAGAGGGATTCAAGCAGATGCCATGTGTTGAGATGATGGTCGCACAGACTGCATGTGCTGAAGTGCACTTGCTCTGTGTACCATTAGGCAGTGTCTGTTTCAAGGGTGTGTTTATGTCTGCTAGGCAAATGTCTCCTACAAGCCTGTAATATTTACATCACATAGTAGGTTAATGTCTGTAGAGTGAGTTATCCATCTACTATGCTCCATACAGATAGGCAGCATTCACACTCCAGCAGGATCACACCTTGCCCTGTATGCAAGGCACAGATCTTCTCTGAGTTGCCTATATGCCACAGCTGGGAATGACACCTATTGCAGGTGAACAGCAGTGAGCACATACTGAAGATGTGTAGTGGCCTTCTGAGGGACCATGCTGTTGTGTGCAAGTGCCAGTACAGCTTGGTAAGGTACATCAACAAATGGCTGTTGGAGTCAGATATTGGCATGCTGAGGGGAGACTATGTGGAGGCTATGAGTATGTCATCTACTGGTGACTGTGGCCTCAGCTATGCTATATGACTCCTGCCATATCACTGTAGAGACATGGTGATCTGAGGCACATTAGGTGTATACCTGTGTGGCCAAGTCTGTGTACCCACTTTTTATCCCCGTTATGTACATCATATGGTTGCAATGATGTGCTATTAACTGGGGATATAGGTTCTACCTGATGGTAAGGATACTACATATATATTCTCTTGGTGATTATGGCCATTGGTATTTCACCAGGCATGTGCTTGGAATACCCTGCTGCAGGATACTGACATAACACAGATACTCTATGAGTGTTCACAATTGGCAGGCAGCAGCCAACAGTGTTAACCACAGTGATTTAGTACTCACATGTACTGTGGTGACATGCAGTCCAAGCAGTAAAGGACCCAGGACTGTGCCCTGTTGAGCACTGCTGCTTACAGATCACCTATTGGAGTTGGATGTCCCCAATTTGTGCATGTCTGCTTTCAATGGGCAATGTAGTGAGCCCTACAATAACAGTACCATGGATGCCTATATGGGAGCTTTGTACATGTTGCTTGAATGTGTGGTATAGTCAGAAGGCTTGGCTCAGTCTGGGGGGTTTTACAGCCTGATGTACCCTCACCCATGTCCCTGCTGACTGGCTTGGAAATGTCCACCACATGTTACAGTCATGCAGCCCCTATCACACATCCAATGTGTGTACACTCAGCCATGTGTACACCACAGATATGTGTGCTGAGCAGCTCCATGATGATTGGCCCTATGGGTATACAGTTATGGATAGCTACACAAAGTGTGGTATAGTCATGCTGGTCAGTGGATGCACTACCTCTGTGCTAGGGTAGAATAGGTGTCATAGTACACTCAGCTGGTGTGCAGATAGCGGTGTCTGCATGAATGCAAGGGCTACCCAATGGTGTTACTAGTCCATGTCAGATCACAGGTGAGTCAGCCTGTAATGTTAGCATGTGCAATAGATGGTGTGTATTTTCCATTGTGAGGCCTGTTGTGAACTGCTCTGTCAATATGGCAAGTATGGGACAGGTTGTAGGGCTGTCTTGTGTCACATGTGGTGGGATCTAGGCAGTGTACATGATACAGATAGTTTGGGAGAGCATGTTAGCTATGGGTACTGACCCATCATATGTGGCATGATGATGTCTGTGGTCAGCGACTATCTGGGCCTGTCCTTTGGGGTTACACATGTCACCACACTGTGTGTACCAGTCCTGATTTGTTTTTTGTGGTGTCAGGTGTCACTTACTATACCTACACGACATCACAACAACACGACAATCAGAACTGATGTTGGTCAACTGTCTGAACTGGACACAGGATTTTTGTAGATGTACACTCTATCACCAAAGCTTGTAGATGTGTAAGTTCAAAAACACAGATGACATGTATCAAGGGTAGTGGACCTTTTTACAAATCAAGAATTCAGGGGTATGATGACTGCTGCCGATGTCCTTGTTAGATTGCCATCCACATATGAACCTATGGAGATATGCACGTATACTACTATACCTTGCTGATATTATAATTCTGCTGTGCTGCCATGCCATCTTGTGCCTCTTGACTGCCACCATGTGTCCATAGGTTATCCCCTGAGATTCCTGGAACAGAAACATACACAGATCTGTGACATACCTGTCATTGTGTAACAATACCACCTGAAAAACATCATACAACATAAAGTACACAAACGTATGTTGCGTACTCATGACACATGTCAGCATACAGTATATGTTGTTGACCACTACAAGAGGCATGGCAGCACAAGTCTGCAGTACACAACTACATGTCAGCTAATATAGTCACCCTGTGCATCAGACACATAGCTTCATGTCCCTGCATCAATGGGAAGGATGACAGGGATGTGGCACAGGTATCATCACATGCACAGGGTGTGGTGTGGGTTTGCAGGAGGCCTAGGCTGGCCAAAATGATTGACAGCATGTGTGTGAGTCAGGAAGGGGAGTGGGTTAGATGGACCACGGAGAGGTGCTGTGTGTGTCTGTAAGTGACCTGCATGTGACAGTGGTGTGTGAGTGTGGGTGTGTACACAGTCAAGCTCAGTGCTAATCCTACACTTGTGTATGTTGGACAGCTTTGGACCTTACATGGTAGAGTTGATAGTTCACCGTTTCCGGTCTCAAACACAGGAACTGGCTCTGTTAGGAGTTGCACTGGCATCACCTTGTCCAAGGTTAGATGCAGTGCTAGTACCTGACAGTGACTGATGTCTGCCGAGACCATGTACCTAACAGGACCAACCAGGACCATGAGCTCATGACCTGCCATGTCTTGATCTGGACAGCACACTTTCCTCTGTAGTGCTGGATGTACTGCCACTACGGGAGCATAACTGTGCATGGCCACATGGACTCTCAGCAGATGGTGTTGCTGACCTACGCCCACAGGTCTGATGCCCTCTTTCAACCATACATTCCAGCACAGACAATGTGCGGTCCAAGACAGACACTGTCACAGCCCACTGTCTGTCCACTGCATCAGTGAACTGATCCAGGGTGTCCTCAATGCGGTGGAAACAGTAATGGATTTCAGACTGTGCTGCATTCATAACCCTAAACATACATCTGGTGTTCCATTTAGAATGTACCTGTGCCTCCATGATGGCCCAAAACATGCACTGAGTGACCTGTGATGTGACACCTGCAACAAGTGATGGATGGACAGCAGGCCTCCTATGACCACCCCTATCAATCACCTGTGTGGGATCTCAGCAGCTCTCTGGCTATGGCCAATGACTACACTCACTGGAGCCATAGTTGCCACACTGCCCTGTCCAATGTCACCACCCTCTGACTGTGCAGTATCTGTGGCCTCTGGGGACTGGGTATGTGTGAGCATACTGACTGTGTGTGGTGACAATGGAGGCAGAAGAGGGATGTCAACCTCTGGGACAGATTCAACCCCCGACAACCCCACCTGTGACTCACTGTGGCCACCATCATCATCATCAGAGTCCAAAGAGACACTGACATAAGGTTGTGTGGGAGAAAGTTCCCAAGTCTCTCAGTCACCTGGGGGAAACAAGACAAAAGCAGTACATCACTATCTGCACTATTATGTATGGAAACTCCAGAAAAACTCATAATAATGGGGATCCACAACTGCATTACCAGTCTTACATCTTCTCATCTCCGCTGTAATGCACAATAGACTTCCTCACAACAAAATACACATTCCACTCGAGCCCTTTATAACAAGCAAATCAAATAAATCATATGAAACTTGACCAGTATAATATATCTTTCAGATGTTCATCATGTTACACTGCTGCAGTCATAACACTTGGGTTATCCTGTCATCAGGCGGTTCCCCAGTTGGCCTGAGTTCCAAAGTCTTGGTCCGGCATCGGCTGCTGTCGCCTCCTCCCTGATGTCAGTGTGACAGGGGTATATAAAATGCAGCTGACGCCATTTTCTTCAGTCTTTCTTGCTGCGCGATGCCCGAAGCAAAAGCAGTTCGCAAGTGCCGGTCGGCCGACTCCTGAGATTTTCATTCCGAATCCAGAACTGAACTCTTCTACAAAGCTAAGTACCCAGTTGGGGAAACTTTTTCTTGCCTCAGACCAATGTCAGTAAAAGTTAATAACTGTATTTCTTGTGGGAAGTAAATACCTCATAAGGATTTCCATTCTTATTGTATCCCATGCATGGGCCCAGACCACGACATCACTGGTTGTCGGTTTTGTGCTAGGTTTAACAAGCCCACCATTAAACATCAGTTTGATTTTGCCCATTACTTTGGCAGAAAATTTAATTACACCATGCCGTCGGAACTTCTGACGACCGCAATTCATAAAAAGTGCAAATACAGGCATCCGAGGCACAAAACTGATGACGAGGCCTCTTCTAGGTCAGTCGGCGGTTCTCCGGTTTTCAGTGAGGCACCTTTGCAGCCCCTGATGACCACTTCTGCTGAACCATAGGCAGCCACCGACTGCCTCGTGGAGATGGCTGGGCCATCAGACACACTAATTTTACAGACTAGCGAAACCGACCCTGCTGAGGGATCCGGAGTACAGGAGCAACCCGCAGCTTCAGATGGTGTCTTCAGGCCTACTCAGCTAAGCATCAAACCCTCTTCTAAGTCTAAGCCTCCTTTAAAAACAAAGAAACAAATACAGTCTCCAGGACAGGCCTCCATGCCTAAGAAACAAATGCTCAAAATGGCAGAAGACCTAATCGCTCTGATCAGGAGGTCCCATCCCCCACCTGATAAAAGGCCTAGACAGGATGCAGACTATGACTCATCCGACCAGGTGTCCATTTTCTCAGATTCATCCTCAGACCTAGGTTATTCTTTACCCCCTTATGAGGATTCTGATGCTGAGGAATCAATTCCATCAGCCTCTCCACCAGAGGATTACTCTTTTGGAGAAACTTTACACACCATGAGGGAGCATTTCCATTGGGAAGGCCAGGATTACTCAGAATCCAAGAAAAGGCTCAGAGAATTCCTATTATTACCTCAACACAGTCCCCTTGCTATTCCGCTAGTGCTAGATACTGTGGATGATGTGTATACTGAATCCAGCTTAAATCCTGATTCCTTACCTCCAGCTCCAGTAAAACCAGACAGGTATTGCAGAGTCCCTGACTCACACAAATTTCTGTATAAAAGCCCTGTGGCAGACCCAGAAACTATTTCTCAGGGACCCAAAGGGGTTAAGGCCTCATCAGCAAAGAATCCAGTCCCCTCTGACAGAGATTCCAGAGCATTAGACAGATGGGGAAAGAAAGTATATACGTCTGCAACTTTAGCAATGAGAGCCTTAAATTGCAAGTTTCACATGCTAAAATATCAGCAATTTTTGATGTCTCAGTTGAAACAAAAAATGCTTCCAGATCCAGATCCAGATCCTCCTAATTTTAAGGAAATGCAGAATTTATTGCATGCTGCTGAACAAGTGGGAAAACATACTTTGCAATGTGGTTTTGATTCTTTAGAGGCCTCCTGTAGAGCAGCAGTTACAGGCTCTGTCATTAGAAGACATGCATGGTTAAAAGAACATATGTTACCAGAACATGTTAAAGCTAAACTACTGGATGCACCTTTGCAGCATGATATCTTATTTGGAGTTAAGGCAGCAGAGGTATTAAAGAAAATGGAGGATAAGGCAAAATCTATGCAAACAGTGAAAGATTTCTTACAGGTACAGCCTCGTCGATTTAGTAGAAACTGGCCAACAAAGAATTGGTCCTTTCCAGTTATGGACAGACCTCAAAGGGGCAGATACAGACGTCCAAGATGTAGAGGTCAGCCACAAGGTCCTTACAGGCCTCGACAATGGGGTGCATCAGGCCAGAAAGAAGGGGAAGACAGGCACCAACCTTATAAAAAACAGTCCCAATGACTTCCCCATTACAGCTGCCAAACAACTCTCTCTTGGCAGCCCCCTTGGGAGGAAAACTGGCTCTTTTCTATCACAATTGGCATATGATCACCAAAGACAAATGGGTTCTCAATATTGTATCTCAAGGTTACAGGTTCCACTTTCACACTCTGCCAAGGTTAAAAGGAATGACAAATCTGCCACCAAATCAGTGGGCAGAGGCTCAAAAACAAATTACAGCACTCATGAATATGGGAGCTATTCAAAAGGTACCTCCACAGGAACAAGGACAAGGATTTTACTCAAGACTCTTTCTGGTTCCCAGAAAAGACAAAGCCTGGAGGCCCATTTTGGATCTTTCTTCTCTAAACACTTACCTGGATGTTCTGAAATTCAAGATGCTGACATTACAGCAGCTTCTTCCCATGCTGGGCAAGCAAGCTTAGCTCATGACCTTGGACCTCAAGGAGGCATACCTGCATGTCCCTATCAGACAAAACTGCAGAAGATACCTCAGATTCATAGCTGGTCCAATGCACCATCAATTCTCTGCACTGCCCTTTGGCTTATCTACTGCGCCCAAGGTCTTCACAAAGTGCCTGGCACCAGTAATTGCATTTTGCAGACAGAGGAATTCAAATTTACCTGTACCTGGACAACTGCCTGATTCAAGCAGAGAGCAAAGACATTCTCCTAAGGCATGTGGCATTTGTAAAAAAGTTATTAAGTTGCCTGGGGTACACAGTAAACAAAAAGAAATCAAAACTAGTGCCCTCACAAGAGATAATATTCCTGGGTGCCAACTTGAACACAACGGCCCAGATGGCTTATCTCATGCCAGACAAGCAAGGACATCTGACTCAATACTTTCAAATGATGGCAACAAAGACCTAACTCCCTGCAAGAAAAATTCTGCAGGCCTTGTGCTACATGGCATCTTGCATACTACTAATTCCATATGCCAGACTGCATATGAGGAAACTACAATGGTACCTTAAGAGTTTCAGAATTACAGGCACTAATGGCAGTGGAACCTTTCCTCATTTTCCACCAGGACAGGGTGTCCTTAAGAACTAACCCTACTTTTATGCCTAAGGTGATTTCAAGTGTGTCTCTAAACTAAACTATTCACTTGCCAACTTTTTATCCAAAACCACAGAATAAAGGAGAGAGACTACTGCATTCACTGGACATTCACAGGCAGTTACGCTTCTACTTGGACAAAACCAAAGCTTTCAGAAAATCTGAGCAATTATTGGTAGCATATGCTGCAGGAACACAGGGAAAAGCCATTTCAAAACAGACTATTTCCAAATGGATAGGACATTGCATATGTTTGTGCTATGCCTGCCAGCATTAGATCTCACTCCACCAGGGCAACAGCCACTTCAACAGCCTACCTCAGAGGAGTACCTACCAAGGATATTTTGGAAGCAGCAACATGGAGCTCTGTGCATACCTTCACCAAGCATTACCACCTGCCCCTATACTCCAAATCCAGAGCTGGCTTTGCCTCTGCAGTGCTGCAGGGCCTTATAGCCACCCCAAATGTATTATAGAACCAGCCACCCTACCTCAGCTTTGGGATTCTACCCAAGTGTAATGACTGCAGCAGTGTAACACGATGAACATAGTACAGTTTTGTACTTACCATAAATGTAGATGTTCAAGTGTTTACACTGCTACAGTCCAGGTTACCCTCCCTCCTTCCCCACTTTATTACTGGTACGTACCTAGGTCATCTACCCTTTACTACCTATGGGGAGTATTTGCTGGTAACTGAAAGTTGTTGTTTGCTTGTCGTATTTATGTTTTATTAGCAATTTGAATTGCCTACCTATTTGGGGGCACCTGACATCTGGGGCAAAAAAAACTGAAGAAAATGGCATCGGCTGCATCTTATATATCCCTGTCGCACTGACGTCAGGGAAGAGGCGACAGCAACCAATGCCGGACCAAGACTTTGGAACTCAGGCCGACTGGGAAACCGCCTGATGGCAGGATAACCCAAGTGTAATGACTGCAGCAGTGTGAACACTCAAACATCTACATTTATGGTAGGTACAAAACTGTATAAGGCCTTCGATGTAGACCAGGGCCGCTTTCTTAGCTGTTGAGATGGACAGTACTGGGGTGAGGAGACTACATCGTGACAGGGTAGGCCTGTCTGTAGTAGAAACCTTTACATAGAGCTGTGCGCACCCCAGGCTGCAGCTGCTAGTGCAGGTAAGAGACATAGTAAGAGGGTGTGAACACTTTGGAGGATAACAAGCTTAGGTGTACCTGTGTCAGTTGTGTCAGCCTTGTTGTAGAGACAGAGTCAGGGTGGGGCTACCCTTTACATTCCAAGTATGGCATGTGTTTATGGAATGTATGTTAGGCAACTGTATTAGTAATAGAGTACTAAGTGACATATACTTATAAACTCAAAAGACAGGCACAGCAGATCAGCAAGAGATGTTTATTTTCACTCCATGAACAAACCTCACAGGAGAGAAATAAAAACAATAATGCTGCTACAGTTCTCAGCACGTTTTCGTCGACATGCACTTCATCAGAAAGGCTAAACAATGCTCAGTGTCCTAAATTTATAAGTCAGATGTTATTTGAATCTACCAATGGTGTCTCCTAACTAATTAAAATGTTAATACATTCAATTAACATCCTTGTTGTTGAAATTACAGATTCCTTAACAAATCAACAAAAAAATATTACCATCTAGTGGTGAAACAAAAACTTTACAGGCAGGAATACATAGTAAAAATGTATATAAATATTGTATGCTCTAAAAACCATTTTAATTAATACATAATACAGATCTAGGAAAGAGTCATAGCTACCCATTTCTTGTACAGCAATAACTGTGCACTTTGACAGAATTTGTAGATGAATTTGAACTCTCAAACCCCAGAGAGAGAGGTGAGGACAACTTAACTGGATTGTCAACCCAACTGGACAAAATTATATGTGTCCAGTGGACACATGAGAAATGGAGAGCTATGTATGGGACAAAATTTTTTTTTTGGACAGGTGCTCATTTTTTGGGGGGATTGTTGGGGAAGGGACATAGGCAAGTATGGGAGAGGTAAGTTGGGTAGGTGAGGATGTATTTGCAAACAGACAAGACAGACAAGACAGCAGACAGGGGTGGTGTGTGACACGTGAGGGGGTGAACACCTTAGATAGGGAGGGTGTTGTAGAATCCGAGTCCGAAGTGTCTCTAGACGACAGCAGCATGACTCACGTCTCCACCCATGGGACTGTCAGTACTGCTCCTTCACTGTCCCGAGGGTAGCTGTGCTGAAGTCTGGGCATCAGGGTGTGGCTGCCCCACCAGGTCATCCAGCATGCCCTCAATCTGGTGCAGGTGATGGTCATAGCCACAGTGGACTATCCTGCACACCAGGACCAGTAGATCATCCTGAGTGACCACTCTACCTTTGCCACTGTTCCCAGAGGGGGACAGGGCCCTGTCCCCTGAGGCAGTACTACCTGACACAGCAGGTAGTGCAGGGGCAGCAGAGGGAGCACCACTGGTCTGGGTCCCATGCATGCTGGGACATGGTGCCACAACTGGTTGAGGCAAGGTAGGGTGATCAGCCATACCAGCCTACCTTGAGTGCTGTAGTAAATGGGGCAATAAGTTACAGTTTGTAACAGCCAAACCATTGTTAGTATTAACATATCATGTGCAAGACAACATTCTGTAAAATAACAGTCAGTATGGTAACAACATGCCAGTGTGAAGTAAATCATAAGGCCAACAAAACAGTTAAAATATGTTAATAGTGAATCACAATAAAATATAACAATAATCAACCACATTTTCCAAAATATAGTTAGTTTAACAAATTATGTTAATATTAAATCATAATAATACATTACCATAATGAATAAATTAAGATAAGGGGGGAGAAAGAGAGAGAGAGAGAGAGAGAGAAACATTCCATTAGTGACAGTGCAGATGATATCCCTGACAACACTGGTCATACATACTTCTACAGGTGTGCACTGACAGTTATGATTATAGTGACTACACTTCTTCCATAGCAATTGTAGCATGTACATACCTCTCAAGCTGAACGCTAACAAATGCAGGTACAGAACTACTCAGAATGTTTCATATAATGTGGCTTATATAACTCCAGGGTGTTCTGTAAATGGATTTGGTAATATGCTGCATTCCAGGTAATAATTTATCTGGTAAACATGTGACAGATGGATTAGTCAGTTTTAATTATATTATAAGAAATCATGACACTTGAAAAGCATGTTTATGTACAGTAATTAAACTAGTCAGCAATCTTAGTTGGCAGGCAGGGGAGTAGATCCCACTAGCTGTGACTGCAGGGGATATCTGTAGATAAATTAATAATTGACTGCAGCAGCATCGTACAGACATGCAAGGGATACAGCCATACTGGGATAACAGTTTTATTTCTGAATCAACACTGCTGATGAACACATTGTTGCGATTGAATGTACTGTAACATTCTGTGCAATCTAAACACAATATCTGCACATAATATGGGCTAAGTCACCCATAACATTTTTGTGTTCTTGGGGAGAGAGAAATTGTGAGCATTATGTGACTGATGCTGAAAATGTAATGCTATATAGTACTGGATTCAAACCCAGGACTGTTTCTGGCAACACATACTATGTACAAGGAACTTAACAGACTGAGCTACTGAGTTACAGCCGACTGCAGGGTGACTGATACTTGCCTGGAGATCACCTAGAAACATACTATGAATTGTGCAATGCAATTTAAAGGACTTTTCTCTAGCATTCTAGTACTGTTACAGTGTTATACTAGACTGCAATGCCAATAGAACACACATGCATGGTATACAACCATACTGCATATATTACTACAGTTATTTTTCACTTTCAACAATACTGGTGAGCACATATTATTGTTATTGATCTGAAAAGTCCACACACATACAATATCTGGCCGTGGAATGGGCTACCTCACCCATATACCTTTATTACCTGAAGTCTGTGGAAGACAGAGCATTATGTGACCGGTATTGGCCTAGAGAGAGTCTTGAACAGTACTGTAAGTTAAGCAATACAGTTTGCAGCCATTACATTTACATTCTACAGCTATTGCAGTGTTATATTTAACTGCAGCAACCTTACCTTACAGACTCAATGCATACAGTTCTACTGCAATGGTTATGACAAGACAATTCTGATGTACACAATTTTCCTTGCTGTTATTGGTATTATTTTTTGTTTTTTATTGAACTAAAGCTATCATTCATGTATTGCACAACAGCTCTAATTTCACATTTATTGCACTACTGACATTATCGTATATACTTTATTGCAGTTAATGCTTTACTCTTTCTTGTTTATCACACTACAATTCGTATAATACGTCCATACTCACCACACCCATGGTGCAACCTGGTGAGGCTCCCAGCATGAGACTTGACATTGCAAGACTCTCAGCTGCAGCTGTTGGTAGAGAAGCACACCATTATACATACCAGTTTTTGCAGACAATCAGCTTGCATTTTGTTAAGACAGCAAACAACATGCTTACATACTTGTGGGGCATTCCCTACCCTCACTTCTGGTGTCCAAGGTTCCCTTCTTTTGCCTTTATAGGTCATCATGTTGGTGACAACACTGCTTACCTTTGCAGGGGATGCCAGTAACAATGGTGAGTTCTCTGGCCAACTGGTCCCAGGCCTCCACCTTACACTCTGAGGCCTGGAAACTACCCTACAGTAACCTATCATCATGTTTTTTTTTAAAAGGAGCCCAAACATGACCCTGGACTCTTGAATGCCCCACCACTGCGCCTGAAATGGTGCACCTTTACCAATACCACCAACCATACCAACAGTTGATCAAACTCCAATGGATTTTGCAGAATTCCTTCCTACTGGGCTTAATATAGGCTGTTTTCCCATGCTTTCATGTTATTGAACAACATTAAAAAAGTGCAGTGTCACTTAGCAGTGTGTAAATGAGCTAAGCAGAGCCAAGTAGTGTGAAAACTTGCAGAACCATGGTTTTAGTGAAGTTTCGCATCACTCAAATATTAGCAGCCATTAACAGGTTTATGTAGTGCTTAGCATAGTTGAGCAGAACTCAACAGAGTTCAGCAGAGCTCAGCAGAGTGCAGCAGTGCCATATTTTACAATTTTGTTATTAAAAAAAAGTACATCACATTACAGACATGTTCAGCCTGTGATGGATTTGAACCTAGGACCTACTATACATATAGCTGCAACTCTACCCATTTAGCTACTTGAATATTATGAAAACTTGTATACCTTCACATATACTACCGATATACGTATAAGCTTTGCAGAGTACTGCAACACGTCACACAAACATGCATAAACAAAACTTAAAATAAATAATTAATTACATCTGGTTTTTATTTTTAGATGTCTGGCTGGTGTTAGCTATGTATGTATAAGCTCTGCTCAGCTCTACTGCACTCCGTGTCGAGCAAATGGCAATTAAAAACTAGAAATAAATTTAATTATGGTAATTAATTACATCCGGTTTCTATTTTTAGATGTCTGGCAGGTGTCAGCTGTCTATATGTGAGCACAGCTTGATATTGCTGCACTCAGCACCGTGCCATGCAAACATGCAGTAAAAAAAAAAGTATTAAATAAAAACGGGGACACATAACACATCATTGAATTGACATATTACACATTTGCCACACTTAACAACATTAACCATTGCAGGGACCCTCAGACTCATCTGAAGCCATGGTTAGTCACTACACCTCTTCCTATACTGATTCAATATCCATGTTCCTCGACTCTCCTTCTGCAGCACGCCATCATTAATATGCATGGCGGGCTGCTGAGGGAGAACCGTGGCCATGTACATAGATACATTCCATGTAGGCTCTAAACTGTGCCTACATGGATTTTATTAAATTCTGGGGAGAAAGATAAACAAGACAGTCAGAAACCCTTCATAGGGGATGCCATTAACAATCTACTTCCCAGTCCACAGGACATCAAAGGCAGATGGAAGGAGTACTTTCAGCAGCAAGGAAGCCCACCATAAGACAAAGTAAGAAAAACACAAATGAAAATGAAGTCAGGGGATGCAGCAGGCTCAGATGAGGTCACAGGAGATATGATAAAGATATTGGGTGAGACAGGAAAAATGGCTGTTGAGGGTACTCATAGCAGTGTGGCAAGAAAGGCATATCCCAGGTGACTGGGAAATTGATAATAGTGCCTGTGCACAAGAACAAAGGAGACATCCACAACTATGGGCAGTACAGAGGTATCAAACTCCTGTCACATTGCATGAAAGTTCTGGAGAGGGTGATTGATAAATGAATACATGGGGAAATAGAAAGTAAGATGGGAGATGAGCAGTTCAGATTCAGGACAGGATGCAGCACAACTGACCACTGTTGCATTGATACAGATACTTGAGAAGAAGCTAGAGATGAGGAAAGAGTCCAATTGAGTATTCATAGACTAGAAGAAAGTATATGACACAGTCCCCAGAAAGCTGATTTAGGCAGTCCTTTGATGGTTTGGTGTCCAAGAAACATTAATATAATTACTGCAAGCTACATACAAGGACCCAATAACTCAAGTACACACAGTGTTCAGTCTCACAGAGTGGTTCCCAGTGGGAGTGAGTGGGTTCAGCTATGAGCCTGCTGCTGTTCATACTGGTGATACACTACATTAGCAAACAGGTTAGATGGGAAAGATCAACTAAGTTGCTGTATGCAGATGATATGGCACTACAGGCCGACTCTGAGCAAGAACTTCAGTAAAGGATAGGGGAACGGAATGCAAAACTTAAGGCACATGGGATGAAACTGAGTACAGGTAAGACATTTGTAATGGTAGCAAATGGTGGAATTCAGAAGAACCTGAGAATTGAGTTAGAAGAGAAAATAGTGGAACAGGTTAACAGCTTCAAGTATCTTGGAGGGGTGGTTGAGGAGAAGCGAAGTCTCATTGAGGTCAAAGCTAGAATCAGAGGGGATAGCCCAGTATCTGGCACAAAGTGCCAGGTGTAGTTATGTCACAGAAGGTCAAAGAAACTGAAAAGTAAGGTGTAAAACACAGTGGTGTGACCAGTAATACTGTATGGTACTGAAACATGGGCAGTAAATGTAGGGCAGCTGAGGAAGCTAGTGATAATGAGATGAAGTGCCTTAGGCAGGTGGTAGGATGCACACTGTGGGCCAGATGAAGAAATGAGGACATAACAGTACTCCAGCTGCAGAAAAGGTCAAAAAGAACACATTACAGTTATTTGGGAATAGGTGCAGAAAAGCAGAAGACAATCTGGTGAAGAAGATTTGAGACAAACAGGAAGAAGTCAAGAGGAAACAAGGGTGTCCAGCAAAGAGCTGGATGGATTGTGTGAGGCAAGTTCTGTGACAATCAGGCACAAGTGTCAAAGAAAGCAGGAGAGTGACATTGAATAAAGAGAGATGGCAACAGTTGACATGACACCCTGACTCCATGTAGAAAAATGGGAAAAAGGGGGTTGATGATGTTAATGCAGGAGGTATCCCTATGGCTGCTCTTTGCTTGATCTTCCTTTCAAAACACTTCCTCTCAATAGGTATATTCCCTTTAGGGTAAGCCTACCCCATTAAAGTGTTGGAACAACATACACTGCTTTACTGTCATACAAGTTGTGATGACTGTGCCCTGGCCCAGCAATCAAGGAGCCTCAATCCTCACCACTAACACCAGGGAGGTCGTCTCCTAGAGGAGGAAAGGATAACTAATACACACAGTAAAGTACAATTTCCCTTAAGTGCAAACAGAGATCACAGTCAGTCTGGGGCTGGCTGCTCCCTTGCTCACAAGGTCCCCAATAAGACTCCCAACTGGCACAGCTATAGGGTCCAGGTCTCGGCCTAACTGAGCAAGCTAGAACCTCCAGTACCCTCTCTGTCCAACCAGTGCTTCGTGTCCCTGCCCAAGTAGCTGACACAACACACACACACACACACACACACACACACACACACACACTTTGAGATAAGTATTTATACAGCTCCACAGACACTCCTGGGAAAGGCTGACACAGATTCTCCAACTGTGCCCCTTTACCCAAACTATACAGTAGTAATTACTGCCACCACCCAGTTAATAATATCAGATACTAAAAGGCCCTTAAAAGGTTGTCCAATTATTACTGTGCAATATTAATATCCAATGGTAATGCGACTATACAGTCTAAGGCTTATTGGAAGGGCTTAGACAGTAAACTCTATAAATATATAATGTACTCTAAAGCATACTTCATCTCTACACAAAGCAGCCACAGGTAGAAGGTTTTAAAAATATTTAATAATAAATAATTAAAACACAAGACAAAACTACTACACCACAGAGATATCTAAGAGTTCAAAGATCACACAGAAACTTAAAATAATATCGTAGGAAAGATCTGATTACACAGAAAAATACTTAATCTAACTTTCTAATCTTTAGCTAATCTTAGAGAAAACACAGTGCTACAATCCTACTTACATACATAAAGAGCATAGGTAGTGCTGGTAAGTTAGATGTCCAAGATCAAAATGATCCAGGTCTCTTGTGAGAAATAGTATTTAAACATTACTAACAAACATGTCTCTAAGGCCTTCCCAAAATTACATCATTTTTGACACTTAGGTTTCCCAGTATTCATATTGCATCATCTTAACACCTGGTCTGAGTTCTCAGGCCACAAACTGCATTATTTAACAATCTAACACCTCCTCAGAAACTTACAATGATACAAGACATTTCACATGTATATGCTAACAGAAACTAAAGCAATAAAAGCACCTTCCACATCTAAATTCTAATCATAAACTTTAGCCTTAAAACAATGGACATGACATCTTCATCCAGCTGCCCTTGGGCCGAATTCTAACATGAAAGGATACAACATGCTTCACTGAGCCAGTAGAGTGCCATGTTGTCACATATTTTGCAATTCCACATTTCACAGTGTTTTCCTACATTTAAAAACACAAGGCTGTATTTTACATTTATTTATACAGTTGATAGAATTATATATTAAATTCTATTTGACTAGGCTGGCAGCCTTTGTCCATCTCTCCCCAGTCGTCACCCCCCCCCCCCCAGGGAACTCAAACAAGTTTTTCAAGTGCCCCTTGACTAACATTGCTTGAGAGTGTCAGGTCTATTTGGGTGTACCTCAACCCATTCCCTGTCTTGGGAGCCCATCTGCACTGGCATTGCTACTCCCACTGTGGTGCTGCACTGACATATCATATGCTTGCAACCCCAGGCTCCATATTAGCAACTTGGCATTTTGCTAACTGGGTCTGTTTAACCATGGTAGAGGGTTGTGATTTGTCATCACAGTGAATTTTCTTCCATACAGATAAGGCTGAAGTTTTTGTAGTGCCCACACTATGGCTAGACATTCCTTTTCTACCACTGCATAGCATTCCTCCCTGAGTTGGAGCTTATGACTGAGATAAACCACTGGGCGCTCTTCCCCCTCTGAAAAAATCTGGCTAAGTACAGCCCCCACCCCATAGTTTGAAGCATCCACCTGCACAACAAAGTCTTTGCTGTAGTCTGGACTGGCTAACACAGGGGGTCCTCCCAAAGCTTCCTTAAGCTTCTGAAATGCCTGCTGACATGCTGGGGTCCACACTACCTTATCTGACCTGTTCTTCCTTGTCAGGTCTGTGAGGGGAGCAGCTACGGTACTATAACTAGGAACAAACTTTGTGTAGTACCCTGCTGTCCCCAAGAATGCCCTCACCTGCTTTTTGGTAACAGGTGCAGGCCATGCCTGATTAGCTTCCACTTTGGCAGGTTTTGGCCTTATCTTACCACCCCCCACTCTATGTCATAGGTAGGAGACCTCTGCCATACCCATCTGACATTTGCTTGGCTTTATGGTCAACTTTGCCCTCTGTAGTCTGCCCAGCACCTCCCTGACATGCTGAAGCTGCTCTTGCCAGGAATGGCTGTAGATATCAATATCATCCATGTAAGCAAGGGCAAACCCTCCTGCTCCTACTAAGATATGATCTACCAGCCTCTGGAAAGTTGCTGGGGCATTCTTCATCCCAAAGGGCATCTTTGCTAACTCATACAAGCCAAAAGGAGTCACAAAGGCTGACTTCTCTCTAGCACTGGGAGTCAAGGGGACCTGTCAGTAACCTTTGGTAAGATCAATGGTTGTAAGATACTTAGCCTCACCCAGCTGCTCTAGGGCCTCATCTGTCCTAGGCATGGGTAAGCATCTGACTCTGTGTGACTATTTAATTTCCTGTAATTCACACAGAACATGTTGCTGCCATCCTTCTTTGGCACCAATGCCACTGGTGAGGCCCAGGGATTGTTGGACTCTTGAATCAACCCTAGTTCCAACATCTCCTGTACCTCCTCCTTCAGAGTCTGTTTGACTCTCTCAGGCACCCTATAAGGGGCCTGCCTGATAGGCCTTTGGGGTCCTGTATCCACCTGGTGCTGCACCAGGTGGATGCTCCCTGGTTTCCCGGTGAACATGCCCCCAAACTCCTGCAACACTGCTCGGATTTCTCGAACCTGGGTAGGAGATAGCTGCTGGGACATTGCTACCCCTTCCACTGAGGTGTCAGCCCGAGCCTCACTGAGGAGATCAGTCACACGATCTCTCTCAGACTCCTGCAATCTACTGCAAGTGCTCAGCACAAGGGACTCCCTATCATGGTAAGGTTTCATCATGTTAACATGGTACAATTTGTGCCCCTGCCATCTGCCTAGCACTTCCACCATATAGTTAACATCACATACCTTTCTTACCACCTTGTAGGGTCCCTCCCAAGCTCTTTGCAATGTGTTCTGTCTGACAGGAATGAGAACCATCACCTGCTGCCCTACAGCATACTCTCTAGCTCGAGCATTCCTGTCATACCACACCTTTTTCTGTTGTTGGGCTTCTGCCAGGTTCTCCTGGGTCAGGCCCATGAGTTCCCTGAGCCTTGTCCTGAGGTTCAGGACATATACCACAACAGACTCCTTGTGAGACTCACACTCACCTTCCCACTCATCTCGAATTGAATCTAGAGGTACCCTCACCCTATGCCCATACAGCAACTCAAAGGGTGAAAAACCTGTGGATTCCTGGGGATCCCCTCTGTAAGCAAACAACAGATGGGGCAAATATTTGTCCCACTCCCTCTTAAACTGATCTGCAAATGCCCGTAGCATGGACTTGATTGTAGAGTTTATCCATTCAACAAGACCATTAGTCTGGGGATGGTAGGGGGTGGTATTCATGTGCTTCACCCCACAGGACTTCCACAGACAAGCCAGCAGGTCTGACATATAATTGGCAGCTCTGTCAGACAGTATTTCCTTTGGGAAACCTACCCTTCTGAAAATCTCTAGCAAAGTATTTGCCACCTTCTTGGCCTCAATGGAGGACAAAGCCACTGCATCAGGGTATCGTGTACCATAATCTACAATCACTAGGATATACTTTTTCCTGTGGAACTTGGGGTACTCAGAGGACCCACAATATCCATAGCTACCCTCTGAAATGGCTCCTCGATCACAGGCAAAGGCATCAAAGGAGCTCTCACCTTGTCTCTTGCCTTGCCTACCTTTTAGCACTGCTCACAGGTCCTGCAGTACCCTGTTACATCTCTGGAAATTCCTGGCCAATAGAAGTTTTACATAATATGCCTCTTTGTATGTTTTATCCCCATATGTCCTGCAAAGGGAATATCATGGGGTATGGCTAGAAGCCCCAGATGGTAAGCTCTAGGCAGTACCAACTGCTGTACTCTCTCACCTTCTAGCCCTCCCTCAGGGGTCCACTCTGTGTACAGTAACCCTTTGTTCCAGTATACAGATCCCCCCTTTCCTTAAGAATCAGGTGCTTCCCTAGCTACCTACCTCAGACCTTGCAATGTAGGGTCTGAGAGCTGAGCCTGTCTGAAGTCTCTTCTTGTAACCCTTCCCAGCTCCCCTTCCACTGGAAGTCTGGCAACCTCTGACAGCGGTGCCTCACTGTCAGCCTGGGGACTACTACACACCTCTTCCTTTGCAGTTACCCTGTCCAAGGGAACATCAGTATTCACAAGCAGCTGTGGCTCACATTCAGCCTCACTACTACACCATAGCTCACTCCCTGAAGTAACCACCTCAGCAGTCCTGGCTGCAAGTATGCAGTCTGTCTGGGTCTCCCCCAGGCTATCAGGCCCACATGCTTGTCTCTTAGCCTCACTGCTACTTAACTGCATAAGTACATAGTACTGCCTCATCCAAAACCTTCACTCTCAGGACATCTGCAGGATGGTAGTTCCATACCCCTGTTGTCTCAATACAACACACTGTTGGCATTTTGTCTTTCCCACTTACTGGCTCTCTCACCTTTGGTTCCCCACCTTGCCTCCGTGGACACCTGTATGCCACATGGCCCCACTGGTTGCATTCAAAACATTTAACCCTAGCTCCTGGTTATGTACCTTGACTAGTGGCTTTTCTTGCTACTGGCGGATTCTGTTGGGGCAGTCTGTGCTGCCCACCATGGGTTCCTTTAGTCCCATGAGCAGTACTGGGGCTCCCTTTCATGTGCAGGGCTGTTCTGCTTGCTAAGTATAGGTCTCCCTTCTTCCCCAACTCTTCTGAAGTAGCACACTGTTTATCAGTTAACAAGATCCTCATGTCCTCAGACAAAGTGCTAAGGGCTTGTTCCCTTACCGAAAGGTCTGCCAGCCCTTCAAAAGTGGTGACTTGACGTCCACTCACCCAGCTATAAAAATAAGTGCTCAGTTCAAATACATTTTCATCTGCCTTGCGTCTATGCTCACAAAACTTTTTCCTATACATTTCAGGTGTTAGCTTAAACCATTCTAACAAATGTATTTTTACAGCAGTATAATCAAAACAGTCAGTGTCATGCATTTTTGCTAAAGATGTTACAGCTTTACCATGGAGTAAGGGGGTCAGGAACCGTACCCAGAGCCTTTGGTCAACTTCATACTGTTTACATACCCTCTCAAACATATGAATGAAGTTATCAAAATTATCCCCCTCTTTAAACTGTGGAAGAAATTTACTGACCTTTTGTGCTTCTGGGGTCCGGTTGCTCCCTTCCACATTACCTCCATGACTCTGGCAAAGAGTCAGCATTTCCCTCTCATGCTTTCTCTGACATTCCTGTTCTTCAGCTTCTAGGCTCCTCATTCTCTCGGCTGCTTCTAGTACCATACGCCTGGCCTGCAACTCAGGTCTCTTCAGCTCCAGCTGGATTTTTAAGTCCACTGCAGAAAGGTTGAGCTGTCCATTCTCTGAGGATATTGTATCTCCACTGTCAGTCTGATTATCCTCCAGGCAGCTGTTTTCTGATGCAGCTGTAACCAAGGCTGCAATCTGGTCTGCCTTAGTCAGGTTTCCATACACCAGCCCCTTAGCCTGGCACATCTCTGCCAGCTGGCTCCTTGTCAGCTTTCCATACTCTTCTGCTGACATGCTATCTGCTCACCCTGACTAACACTAAGCTAGCAAAAGAAATAAACAATTGTGATTTGAACTCTTGTTATACACTGCGTGGCTGTTTTAGAGTACGAAACACTTTTAGAGATCACTGTACATAAGCTACAGGAATTTGCTCTACCCACACAACTACAAGCCAATTAGTATGTGAAGTAGATCCCACCACTGCCACCCCTTGTGATGACCGTGCCCTGGCCCAGCAATCAAGGAGCCTCAATCCTCACCATTAACACCATGGAGGTTGTCTCCTAGAGGAGGAAAGAATAACTAATACACACAGTAAAGTACAATTTCCCTTAAGTGCACACAGAGATCACAGTCAGTCTGGGGCTGGCTGTTCCCTTGCTCACCAGGTCCAACTAACACAGCTATAGGGTCCAGGTCTCAGCCTAACTGGGCAAGCTAGAACCTCCAGTACCTTCTCTGTCCAACCAGCACTTTGTGTCCCTGCCCAAGTAGCTGACACAACGCACACACGCACACTTTGAGATAATTTTTATACAACTTCACAGACACTCCTGCGAAAGGCTGACACAGATTCTCCTGCTGTGCCCCTTTACCCAGACTATATGGTAGTAATTACTGCCACCAGCAAGTTAATAATATCAGCTACTAAAAGGCCCTTAAAGGGTATCCAATTATTACTGTGCAATATTAATATCCAATGGTAATGTGACTATACAGTCTAAGGCTTATTGGAAGGTTTGACAGTAAACTCTATAAATATATAATGTACTCTAAAGCATAATTCATTTCTGCACAAAGCAGCCACAGGTAGAAGGTTTTAAAAATATTTAATAATAAATAATTAAAACACAAGACAAACTACTACACCACAGAGATATCTAAGGGTTCACAGATCACACAGAAACTTAAAATAATATTGTAGGAAAGATCTGATTACACAGAAAAATACTTAATCTAACTTTCTAATCTTTAGCTAATCTTAGAGGAAACACAGTGCTACAATCCTACTTACATACATAAAGAGCATAGGCAGTGCTGGTAAGTTAGATGTCCAAAATCAAAATGCTCCATGTCTCTTATGAGAAATAGTATTTAAATATTACTAACAAACATGTCTCTAAGGCCCTCCCAGAATTACATTATTTTTGACACTTAGGTTTTCCCAGTATTCATATTGCATCATCTTAACACCTGGTCTGAGCTCTCAGGCCACAAACTGCATTATTTAGCAATATAACACCTCCTCAGAAACTTACAACGATGCAAGACATTTCACATGTATATGCTAACAGAAACTAAAGCAATAAAAGCACCTTCCACATCTAAATTCTATTCATAAACTTTAGCCTTAAAACAATGGGCATGCCATCTTCATCCAGCTGCCCTTGGGCCGAATTCTATCATGAAAGGATACAGCATGCTTCACTGGTCCAGTAGAGTGCTATGTTGTCACATATTTTGCAGTTCCACATTTCACAGTGTTTTCCTACATTTAAAAACATAAGCCTGTATTTTACATTTATTTATACAGCTGATAGAATTATATATTAAATTCTATTTGACTAGGCTGGCAGTGTTCGCCCATCTCTCCCCAGTCATCACATAAGTATTAGCATTGCCTGTTTTCTTCAAGTTCTCATTTCTGAACTACTTATGCATTTGTAGCTATCACTTTTAAACTTACTGCTAGACACAGGCCTTGAATGATTAACTCCCAAGAGAGTGGGAGTAACGTCTAACTTCATTCCCTTCCCACCCTCAATTCCCTAACCACTTCCCAGACTACCCAGTATATTGGCTCTGATCTCCAAACATTGTCACACCCTTAAGACACAGACACTACCATAAAACCACATAACCTTCTTATCTCACTGCCTTTATAGTCAGTACTGCAAACGTCCTGTTCAAACAGAAAATGCATCCACTCGGTAAAAGGTTCCTCTTACCACAACTTCGCCAGTTCTACGTCCTTCTTCTTTCCTCTCCACCCCCTCATCCCTTACTACCAATAACAAACATCCAATCATCATATCACTATGAATTATACCTACTTCCATAACTTCCTCACAAAGAAACCACCATCACAACCCCCCAGTAATCAGACCAAGCCTATTTTCCAGACCACCACTGTCATTATCACTCTTCTATATGATTATTAAGACTAAAAAAATGTTTTCTCTGCCTAAATCACTAAAAACCTCATTCAGACTATCCTCCATAATCTTTATATTCCTTCTTAAAAGTAACATTGATCCCAACCCAGGCCCAACAACTCCCTTTCCTCAACATCAGAACTATTTCCTTCCTACACTGGCCTGTGCCCTCCTCAATGCACATAGCATTAGAAACAAGCTAGCCCACATAAGTGCTTTTATTTTCCAGCACAACATAGACATTCTAGCAGTCACAGAACCTATATATAAAAAAAAAGACTCCCCCCAACTTCCAACACTTTCTAATCTCCTAAAAGTATGTCAATGATGCCATACCAGGCAAACAAACAGGTGGAGGCTTTTCTAATTTCATACAGAAATAACCTAAGCACACAAATCATAGGTTCATAGGTTCATACTAGGCTATCTGCCCTGGGGCATTTATAAGCCTAGCCTGATTGTGTTTGGCTTACACCACCCCTTGATTTGAGTATACTGTGCCCTTTTTAAAGTTTAGTTTACTGTGCCTCTGTCTAATAGTGACACGGAAGTAATCCCCGGGACAAACCTACGATCCCCCATCCACTCATCAAATTCTTCTTGAAGAGAGTCAGTGAGGTGCTCTGCCTAACATGAATTGGAATTCTATTACAGAGCGAAGGGAGCCTCTGGGTTATGAATCTGTCCTTCCAGCATGTTCTATTTATTTCTGTGCTGAGGTTCAAGTCCCTCGAGTGCGTGGCTCTAAGGGATTTAGATTTACTGAGGTGGAGCATGTCCATTAATTCTGGGTTGGACATAGCTTTATATGTCAGGCATAGATCGCCTCGAAGTAGGCGGTATGCAACTGAGTAGAGCTGGAGTTTTTTTAACCGAGCAGCATATGGCATCTGTTTGAGTCCCTTGATCCTCCTGGTGAGGTACTTTTGTGGTCTTTCTAATTGCTGCAGGTGTAGGGTAAGGTACATCCCAAAGGGGGCATTGTATTCTATGATGGACCTGATGAGGGATGAATAAAGGGGCACGATTACCTCTCTTGATCTAGATGTGAATCCTTTCATGATGAGGCAGGCTATGTAGAAGGTCTTTCTAACCACTTTGGCAATGTGGTTGTCAAAGGAGAGATTTCTATCAACTTGGGTCCCCAGATCCCTAATTACTTTCTCTGTACTTAATGGGTTACCACCTATGTGGGAATTTGTGGGCACATTGTTTTTGCCAATGGGTATGACTATACACTTTTTGGCATTTAGCTTTAGACCATGGCTCTGGCACCAGTTATCCGTCTCTGCGAGACCTTTTTGAAGGATGTTTGTGTCAGCTGGAGAGTTGATTATGGCACCCAGTTTGCAGTCATCTGCGAACTTGGTGAGCCATAGTCCTCCTACGTTGGCCTGTACCTCAGAAAAGTAAATACCGAACAAGAGAGGTCCCAGGACAGAACCTTGTGGGACGCCACTTGTGACCGGTTTCGAGTCTGACATGGCTCCAGCAACTCTGACTCTGTGGGTTCTGTCTTTGAGCCAGTTTGTGACCCATCTTGTGACATAGGGGTTTATATTTAGGCTGGATAGCTTATTTATGATGCCTGAGTGGGGTATTGTGTCATATGTCTTTGCGAGGTCCAGATAGGCTGTGTGGACTACCTTCCCTTAATCTATGGCCTTGGTGACTGTTTCGAAGAAGTTGACCAGGTTCAAAAGGCAGAATCTGCCCTTGACGAAGCCAAATTGGGTAGGATCTAGTGTTTGTAGGTCCCCAATGTCTTTGTTTATGAGTTCCATGATGATCCTCTCCATAGCCTTGCAGACTAGGCTAGTCAGGCTTATGGGGCAATAGTTTCCAGGGTCCGTAGAGGCGCCACCTTTGTGGAGTGGGACCACTGTTGCTGTACGCCTTTCTTTGGGCACATATTCTGTAGTGAGGCTGAGAATGTACAGTGGTTTTACTTGAGGGATTAGTTCTTCTTGGAGTTCATGTAGGACGCAACCCGGGACGCCATCTGGTCCCATGGAAGCAGTGTTTTTTGCTTTGGAGAGGGTGGACTTCACCTGAGCATCAGAGATGTTTGGGAGGCTGCACTCTGTTGGGATAGATACTTGCTCTTTTGTGGGGGAGGGGGTGGAGAAGTTTGCACTGAACCTGTCTGCCAGGATATTGGCAATGTCTGTGGGTTCAGTGTATTTTTTGTCGTTTAGAATTAACTCAGAACAAGTCTGGGAGTTGCATCCCAGGTTCCTAACATAACGGAAAAAAGCCTTATGATTGTCTTTAGTGTCCTGTGCAATTTTTCTCTCGAAGCTGGCCTTGGAGGATTTTATGAGGGATCGTAATTTTTTGCTAGTACTGATCAGAGATGCCTTCCCTTTTAGGGATTTTGCTCTATCATGTAGTAGCTTCCTCCTTCTGTTGTACAGTTTATTTATGGCTGGGGTCCACCAGACTGGACACCTGCCTTTGGATGATTGGGTCTTGATTTTGTTTGGGATAGCATGATTCATGCATTCCTGGAGATGTCCGTAGAATGCATTTATATAGGATTCTGCAGTTTGAGCCGTAGTTTCCACTGGCCCTGGGGCCTTGAAGGATTCCACTTTGGTTTTGAGAAGTGTGAAGTTCACTTTTGAGAAGTTTTTCACTGTGGTTTTCTGGGCTGGGAGTGGGGTCGGGATGTGGATATCCAGTGAAATTAATTTATGGTCTGATCTTACCAGTGAGGGATATACTTCTTTTATGGAGCACAGAGTCCCCATGTTGGTAATGATCAGTTCTAGTATGTTTTCCCCTCTTGTGGGAGTGGTGACTAGTTGTTCCATAGCATTTGAGTTTATAAATTCCAGGAACTTTTGGGCTAAGGTGCTGGGGCTTGAGTAATGCTCCCAGTCTATGTTTGGGTAAATGAAGTCGCCCAATATAATGGTGTTCGGAGAGATCTTCATGTTCTCCAATTTTTTCAGGAAAGCCGAGTGGGATTCCTGACTTTGAGAGGGTGGTCTGTAGGATGATATAACAGCATTACCCTTAGTTTCTTGTTCCTTGTGCTGCCTATGGAGGTGGGTTTGACTTTTGAACCTTGCCTAAAAAAGGCACTATGGGGGTGGCAAGAGCCTTTGCCAATATCCAAAAGCCCTTTTGAGATTTTAAGTATTTTGCTTCAGATTATTTGTTAAGTTTTTCTGCATTGCCGCCTACTCTTGAGCTTTTTCTGGCTTGTTAAACTTGATTTCTGTGCTGGTAACTGTATTTAGAACACAACCTAGAGCTGATTACAGAATTTCCTGTGTGCACTTATTTTTAAAACAGTTTTTTTCTTAAAACTTGCATTTTATCTGTCTCTGGCCTAACACTCAAGTGTGGGGTAATTTACTGCACTGTTCTAACTTGTTGATACTTGTGAACCTCTGCTTTCCTTAAAAAAAAAAAAAAACAAAAAAATCTTGCTTTTTTCCCACTTTTCTGAGATTTAAAAAAGTTCAGTTACAGATTTGCTGTTCTGAACTGTTTGTAAGTTTCTTGGAGGCCATTGTTTGCTTGGGCTAAAGGGAAGTCTCTGTGTTCATCAGTGGCAGTGTCCAAGGAAACTCCTCCTCAGATTCTGGTCCTAAATGGATTCTCCTAAAATTTCTCACGCACAAAGGCAACCACTACTGATCGCTACTGCCTACCTACCACCCCTGTTTCTCTAGATAAATTCAAATCACTCTTCACTAACATACTTAATAGCTGTCCCAAAAATAATAACATAATCATTACCACTGACTTCAATCTTAGTTATCTTGGCCCTCTTTCATCTGATATGGGTACTTTTTTAGCAGACCTTGGTTTCTTTCAGCTCATATAAGAACCAACAAGACCTAATCTCAAGTCCTCCAAACACTTCACATTCTACCTGAATATTATAAACATACAAAACTCCATTGTTAACATGAACTTTCTGCCACTATCAATAAAATCACCACTGCACAATCATCTTTACAGTTGGCAACTATTCTGTAAAACTACCACCCAAGATTAAAAGCCTTCAGAAACCAGAGTAACACAAATATAGACAAACTCAGAACCCTTCACACAGCTCACAAGTTGAACAAATATTCTTCTTACGTGAACCTAATATAGCACCTGTAAGCCTAAATGACGTTGGTGTGTACTAGGCTAATGGCCCTGGAGCCTTTATAAGCCTAGCCCAAAAAAAATGTTCAGGCACTGTGCCTCCCGATGTTATATCACAGTGCCCTTATCCAGTAGTGCAACAGGAATGATCCCTGGAGTGGGCTTTCTGTTACCCATCCACTCGTCAAGATTTCTCTAGAAAGAGGCAGAGTGAGGTGCTCTGCTTGACATGAATGGGAAGCTTATTCCAGAGTATGGGCAGTCTTTGGGAGATGAACCTGTCCCTCCAGCATGTTCTCTTAATTGTGGTAATGAGGTTGTAATCTCTGGAGCGTGAGGCGCGGGGGTATTGGGATTTCTTTAGGTGTAGCATTTCAAGTAGGTCTGGGTCAGACATGGCTTTAAGTCAAGCAGAGATCACCTCTAACTAGACGATAAGAGACTGAGAACAGTTGAAGTTTCTTGAGTCTGTCCATGTCGGACATGTGTTTAAGGCATAGGATCCTTTTTGTGATGTACTTTTGTGGCCTCTCCAGCTGTTGTAGGTGTCTGGTCAGGTACATGCTAAACAGGACGTTATATTCGTAGATTAATCTAATGAGGGATAAGTAGAGAGGGATGATGACCCCTTTCTTCCTGGATGCAAAACCTTTGATTATGAGATGTGCCATGTAGAAGGACTTTCTGACCACAGTGTATCATTACAAGCAGATTCAGCATCCTGCATGGAAACTAGATTACATGTGTGTGCTGCTCATTTCAGATGGGGAGGCAGTGAATAGGTGTTCTTGATTTGCCCTGACTGACTCAGCACGGCTGTCACACTGTTGTAAATCACTTTACCATCATCATCCTCATCTTGGGACGGAATGCTTGCAGTCTCAGATCTCTCACATTCTGAGAAGACAGTGAAAGCCTTTACAAAATTGCTGCCATTGTCAGTAATTGTTGCACACACCTTTTGATCTATTTTGTACTTGATGGGAATGCTCTCAAGAGTTGATGCTATGAGATCATATGTATGCCTTCCCTGTAATCTGCAGCATGACAAAACAGCTGACGTTCTTTGAAGTGTGTCACAATCAATCCAGTTGGCGGTGACACCAAAGAAACTATGATTCTAATGGGTCCAAATGTCAGCCGTAGTGTGCTACATACTATCAACATTCATGCTGGAAGAAACTGCAAGCATGTTCTTATTATTCATAAGCATATCCGTGTACTTTTCTTTAAGATCATATATCTGCCAAATCTCTGGTTTTTGCTCAAAGCAAATGCATTCTCACTGCATCAATTAACACCACACACAAGCTTGTCTTTTATCAACTCATCTCTCAGATCACCAAATCTGCACGTTTTTGACTTGTTTCTCAAGTCAGTTATATATGCTGCAAAAGTTTCACCAGGCTTTTGATCTCTTGTGTAAAATAGTGCCTTTCCACTATAATATTCATTTGAGGGTTGCACATTTCTCTAAATTTAAGTTTTAAGCACTCAAGAGTCTTCCTGCTTTTCAGCCTGTATCACAATATGGCATTCTTCCCCCTTCTCTGCCTAAACAGCAGGTGCATACATAAATGAATGTTCTCTCTCAATGGCTTCTGAACCAGCTAAAATTGAGCGGAATAAATACTTTTATATGTGCGTCTTTATCAGAAAAAACAGCCTGTATGAAAATATCATATTTGTAACACACTCTAGTTTTTCAGCAATATTATTATCAAACACAAGCAGATCAGGTCTGTGAAATCCCTCTGCTATGCCAAATAAGTGTCAAACACACACTAAGTATTTGTAATTATATTCAGCTGTACAACAGACTGAAATAACTGTACTCTTTGAAAAGACTGTACTGTAATACTGCACACACTGCCAACACTTTGCACACTTTAGCTACTTGAATAGCTTTAGTTAATACGAAAAATAGTACATTGTGAAAAAAATATTGTTGTTTTCTCTTTTTTGAACATTTTATATGATTCTGATATTGTTTCAAATGTTTTTGTAATTATTTCAAGTACTTTTTTCAATATGTCACAATTTATTCAGTAATTTGTTTGGAATGCTTTGCTTTATAATCATTGAGGGAAAAATCATTTAAGTGAGTTTAAGAACCTGGAAATATTTTTTGATCTGTTTATGAGTCGTTTGAGCCACTCTTGTATATTCCTCCATTTCTGACTATGCGCCTCATGGTTTTAAGAAGTTTTGACTTCGGATCCCATTCTGAGGGTATGTCACTCATCTTGTGTATTCAAATAAGATGACAAGGCTTGGGTGTTCATTTAAGATATTTATTACACACAAACACATCAGGATGGATGACTGGAACATAAAACTTAAGCAAATTAGCTAACTGACTGACTGCTATACACATACACGCTTTAACTCCAGCTGCTTACACAAAATGGCACTCTGCTTGCACGTGCTCAGTACTTTCTGTGCATGTGCCCATGAACTACAGTGGCTTTAAAAGTACAACACACACACTATGATCTACACTCCCTGTGTTTGAGTGGGTTTCTTCAGGGTGTTCTGGTTTCCTCCCACATTCCCAAGACATGCTACAGGTGGATTAGACATTCTAAATTGGCTTTAGGTGTGATTGTGTGCATGCGTGTGCCTTATGAAGAAGGTTGAACACTGGGCTGGCAACTCAACAATGTAAAACTCCACTGCTACTTGTTCTGCAGACTGATGATCCACCGTGGTGATCCCTAATGGGCACAGCCGAAAGGAGAAGAAGAAAACTAGTCTTTATAACTAGAGAATCACAGATAATAATTAAACCAAACCAGCCAGTAGCACAAGACCTATAAAAACCTATCACATTTTGTCTATTTTCAGCAACTAAAAATCGAAACCTTAAAAGAATTTTAAATAGAACATAAAATATTGTCAGGACAAAAGTTGATTGAGCATAAATCCACTTGAAGCATCCTGCTTGCTGCAGTGAGTTGGGACATCGAGTGCCCAACTGATGAGTGATGAGTTCAATTCTGACTGATGGTGGTATGAAGAACCGATGCTATTTATTATACTGCAAGGTAAGGATATGATCTCTGGCAGGCTAGAATTGTCCAGTGTTAGGGGATGTTTTAGTGGGTGAGTCCCACAGTACCAGGGCAGGGCTGGAGTCTAGTTATCATTAGCTTTCACCTCCTATCAGTGCTAAAAAAATGAAGTACATTTTGCTCCAGACTAATTCTAATGATCTAGTATGAATGCTACGTGCTATGAGTTGTGCCAACATTATGTTGTAATTTTTTATCCAAATTGCCACTTCAAAGTGTCTATTACCTCCTAACATCCGATTACTATTCATACTATATAGAGACCCTGGAAGTTTTACATCCCTCTTTAGGAGGCTATATCACCCACGTTGAGAACCACTGGTTTAAGCAAAAGTAACTCAAAAGTAACTCACATTTAAGTTACTAGTTACTAAAAAAGTAATATATTACTATTATTAGTTACTATTTTGAAAAAGTAACTAGTTATATTACTAGTTACTAGAAATTGTAATATATTGTAGTAATGTATTACTTATTGTAATAGATTACTCCCATCACTGGGTAGGGTCATACCTGCCTGGGCCACATAATCCAAGAGTTCCATCACATCTCTTTTCATGTAGTCCAATGAGGTACATCTCAGGTCATTCACACCCACATGGACAATAATTGAGTCATATTTGTATTTGTTGTGGAGTGACCTGAGTGCATGTGTTATGTGGCAGATCCTGGCACCTGATAGGCAACTAATTTTCACCCTCTCCTTGTTCAACCTAGTGAGTGGGACATCAGTGTGCCTCACAATTGAGTCTCTTATGATTAGTACTTGGGCAAAGTGTTTTGCCTTAAGGGCTTGGGTTGAGGGGCACACTGTGGTGGTGAGCTATGTGTTATAGGGTTGGTGTTGTGTTATGGTGGTCGAGTCCGTTTCTGTCTTGGGAGTCTCTGTTGTTTGGGTAAATTTTTATTGAAAGCCTCCGTGAAGGTGGGTGGATAGTTTGTGTTTTTATGTTTGGGTTGTGATGGTTGGTGTTTTGGAGGGCTGTGTGTTCTATGTAGTGAGTTGCAGGTGTTGACCTTCTCCTCTTGACCAGCTAGTCTGGTCTTGTTTGGAGCATGCACTGCTTCCATTTTGGTGATATAAGTGCATTTCTCACAGGTATGAGTGTTGGGAGGTAAGAGGAGAGGGTTGTCTATGTATATTAGACAGTTGCCACTGTCTCAAAATGCCCGAGAGTACCAGGTTAGCAGAAGAAGTCACAGGAAATTGCCCTACAATCATACCAGGAGAGGTGGTCATTACTAATAAGTACTGGTGCTGTTACTGCGTAGGTACAGCTAGTGCTGATAGCACCTAAGTGTGCTACAATAAATGCTACAAAAGCCTGTTAAAGTGCTAGCCAATTACGCTAATTGAAGTGAAAAAAGTAAAAGAACAAGTACGTTCTAAGGGGAAAATTGAAGAGCAAAGTTTCTGGCACCGGTAATAGTTTACCTCAGCTGAGCACTGCTGCATGTTGTGCAAACATGGGCTTTTAAACCAGAACATTGAAAGGAATGGAAAAAATTCCCAAAAGGCCAATAAACTACAATTTCTGGACCAGAAACCACTCCTCTTGTGGTAGATAAGCTACCTAACCTACTTACAAGGAAAAAAGCTCCTCATGATACCCTGTTATCATGTCTACAAATACCATTCAATGTGGTACAGCAAAACGTTCTCCAGAAGATTTCTTAAAGAACTTAGCAATCTCCCATCAATAAACTCCACACATCTGAAAGATCATGCATTACCCACCCCGGCACCATCCACCCCCCCCCCACTTCCACTTTGAATGCATACATCCTAAAGAAGTCTTTATTCTACTTGAAAATATTTCCACTGACACTCTGATCTGACAACATAACCCCTGGTTCATATATTACTGTAGAGAGCATCTAAATCTTCCTCTCACCCACATAACGTCATGCCACAGATTTGGAAAACCACTTAAATTAAACCTCTCCCAAAGCAAACAATCCCAAAAGATATTGCTCACTTGCATCCAATATCCATTCTCCCAATTCTGGACAAACTTTTTGAAAAGATAGTCTACACCCAACTCTTCCTCTGTATCCAAGATTACCACCCACTCTCCTCCAAACAGCATGGATTTCTGCCTAAATGAAGTACTATGACAGCACTTTGGTCCCTAAACTCTGCTAAACTCTTATATTGGCCTCCTTACAGGTGCCCTATTTCTAGACTGACAAAGGTATTTCTCCTCCTTGATCACTATCATCTTCATAACAAACTAAATGAAATTGGTATTGGTCCAGATGCCACTCCTTGGTTTAAAAACTACCTCACTGATAGACATGTCAGATTTAAAATAGGATCCTCCAAATCTGAATCTGCATGGATTGCCAAAATTCTACCACAAGAATCCATTCTTGATCCCCTCTTCTTCTCCATATTCATTAACAAACTTCCTTGTGCCCCCATCTCCCACTAATTTATGCTGATGTCATGACCGATCAGGTCACTTTCATACAAACATTCAGTGCCATTTCCAGTCAGACTTACAAGAGCTCCACCAATAGCTCAAAAACTTTGCATTTTGGAACTCTACAGAAAATTCATCAAGCACATGACTCTTTACATATCTTTATCCTACACAGCCATACCCGAGAGAAGACCTCCACCTTCAAATACCTAGAGCTATGGCTTGATCAGTCATTAAACTTCCATTTCCACATAGACAGAGTAAGAAACAAAATTCACTTCCTCCTTTTATGGGCTATAAAGATCTCCCCATTTCTATCCCAGCCAGCCAGAGCAGTCATTGACAAAGGAGTTCTGCTTTCTCAACTTGAATATTGACTCCCAATTTTTGCTTCTGTCTCCAAGAAAAACATTGCCACACTCCAGACTCTAACTTTCTAAAAGCATCTGCTGATTCATTTAAACTCACTTCTCTGTGAGCATCACTGTATCACCCTAGATAAAGCCAAAGCCTAGATAAAGCCAAATGGCTACCCATAAGACAAAGGTTTAACCTAGGTTTAAAATCCAAAAGCTACAACTACTCCAGCTCCACACATTTTCTCCCCTTGCAGCTAGACTTTAGAAAAAAAAAGCTCCTCATACAAACTGAGAAACTACTCACAAGCCACAACAACTCTCATTACCCCTAGAACCAAACTCCACAGCCCTGCACATGCTTTCTCCACTTAGGCACCTACTATTTGGCAAGCTCCCCTATTGACATTAAGGAAATCAACACCTATTCCAAATTCAGAATGCAACTACAAAGCACTTCTTCATCCAAGCCAAATGTTCCCTCTTCAAAACAGTACATATTACCTAGCCTATTTCCATTCCAAGTTTCTTCTCCCTCAAGATTCACTGAAGATTTAGACTCAGTTTAGAAACTAATGTATATGTATTGTACTTCACACTCTGCTTGATTTTACATTGCACTATGCTTGTTCACTAGAATGTATATACACCGTTTTTCTATATAGTTAGGCTGAAGTAGTCTGTTGTTTACATTTCTGTATTTTTTGTTTGTGAAATGTTTTGTATTTCATCCAGGCTGAAGGTGAAATTGGTCAAAACTGGTCAGTGCAGTACTCCACTTAAAAAACATAAATAAATGAATTACTAAATGAGTAAATAAATGCATAAATAAATAAATAAATAAGAGAATGTAAATTAATATACATTTTTTGAAGTAAAAGAAATCTAGAACTCTTTAACTATTGTCATTATTTATAGGTTCATAGGTTCATAGGTTCATACTAGGCTATCTGCCCTAGGGCATTTACAAGCCTAGCCAGAGTGTGCTTGGCTTTCGCCACCCATTTTAAATGAATTTTGCTATGCCCTTTTTCGAGGTTAGTATACTGTTACTCTGTCTAACAGTGACACAGAAGTGATACCTGGAGTAAATCTACGATCTCCCATTCACTCATCAAGATTCCTCTTGAAGAGAGTCAATGAGGGACTCTGCCTAACCTGGACTGGGATTTTATTCCAGAGTGAAGGGAGCCTCTGGGTTATGAATCTGTCCCTCCAGCATGTCCTATTTATTTCAGTGCTGAGGTTCAAGTCTCTTGAGCGCGTAGCTCGATGGGATTTGGATTTTCTGAGGTGCAGCATATCCATTAATTCCGGGTTGGACATGGCTTTATACATCAGGCACAGATTGCCTCTGAGCAGGCGGTATGCCACTGAGTAGAGCTGGAGTTTCTTTAACCGGGCAGCATATGGCATCTGTTTGAGCCCTTTGATCCTCTTGGTGAGGTACTTTTGGGGTCTTTGCAGTTGCTGCAGGTGTCTGGTAAGGTACATCCCAAAAGGGGCATTGTACTCAATTATGGGCCTGATGAGGGATGAGTAAAGAGGCACAATGACAACCCCTGATCTAGATGTGAATCCCTTCATGATTAGGTGGGCTATATAAAATGTTTTTCTAACCACTTTGGCCATGTGGTTGTCGAATGAGAGATTGCTATCAACTTGGGTCCGCAGGTCCCTAATTACTTCTTCCATACTTAATGGATTACCATCTATGTGGTAATTTGTGAGCACTTTGTTTTTGCCGAAGGGGATGACTATACACTTTTTGGCATTTAGCTTGAGGCCATGGCTCTGGCACCAGTTGTCTGTTTCTATGAGGCCCTTTTGTAGGATGCCTGTGTCAGCTGGAGAGTCGATTATGGCACCCAGTTTGCAGTCATCTGTGAACTTGATCAGCCACAGTCCTTCCGTGTTGGCCTGTACCTCCCGAGAAATATATACCGAACAAGAGAGGTCCCAGGACTGAGCCTTGTGGGATGCCATTTGTAACTGGTTTGGAGTCTGACATGGCTCCAGCAATTCTAACCATGTAGGTTCTGTCCTTGAGCCAGTTTGCAACCCATCTAGTGACATAGGGGTTTATATTTCAGCTCGTGAGCTTATCTATAATGCCCGAGTGGGGTATTGTATCGAAGGTTTTTGCGAGGTTCAGGTAGGCTGTGTGGACCACCTTCTCCTCGTCAATGGCCTTGGTGACTGTTTCAAAGAAATCAACCAGGTTTAAGAGGCAGGATCTGCCCTTAACAAAGCTGAACTGGGTAGGATCCAGTGTCTGTAGGTCCGCAATATCTTTATTTATGAGGTCCATGATGATCCTTTCCATAGCTTTGCAGACCAAGCTAGTCAGGCTTATGGGGCGATAGTTTCCAGGATCCGTTGAGGCACCACCTTTGAGGAGAGGGACCACTGTTGATGTACACCACTCTTTGGGTACATATCCTGTAGTAAGGCTGAGATTGAACAGTAGTTTTATGTTTGAGTTTAGTTCTTCTTGGAGATCATGTAGGACGCAGCCCGGGACACCGTCTGGTCCCATTGATGCTGTGTTTTTTGCTTTGGAGAGGGCGGCTCTTACCTGAGCATCTGAGATGTCAGGGGGCAGCACTCTGCTGGGATAGTTATTTGCCCTTTTTGGTGGGGAAGGGGGGGGGAGTTTGCACTGAACCTGTCAGCTAGTATGGTGTAGTAGTATTGTGTAATTCACCACCTTTTCTTCAAAAGTCACTAGTTTTAGGTGGGATTAAGAGGGACAGAGCTAAAATTTGAGCCAAAATCAGGGACAGCTGAGAGGTATGTAATTAGTTATAATAAGCACTAATACTGTTATGGAAACTAACTGCCAGTGCACAGTTATAGTATGAAATAATGAAATGCAATGCATCACTGTTTCAGTGGAGCAGAAATGCTGTTGATTACTGTCTAAATTTTGGTGAAGGTAAATTCCAGTATAAACAATGTGAAAATAAAAGTTGCATTTACATATTTTCGGGTGTCTTTGGAGTGTGGTTCTTTGTGGCCTTCTGAACTGCTTAAAATAATAGTTACATTACTGTGGCATCTTTAAGAGGGCTGCCTCCCAAGCCCCCCTGCCATTTATCATCTTTTTTATTATTTTTCCATAGTAAATAAATGGCAGGTGTTTAAGAAGCCCCCATATAGGTTTTATAGTAGTGCACTATGACTTATATCCCTCTTTTCATTCTTAAATAACATTCATAACTCTAATTAATGAACATTTGGCTTTGTCTCTGCAAGTCTCCCTCAAGCTAATGACTGTATCTCCCATAACTAAATTAACTCTCCTACTATAATCCATTATTTCATAAACTATTCTAAATTTAAACCTCTACTCCTGCTAGTTGTCCTGCCAACACAGATCATTCTTGCTAGCACATTCTAGTTCCAAGCTCTACAACTACTTTACTATTATATTTTTCTTCTTTTTACAATGACTACATGCAGGATTCAATAAACTCCATGTAGGCTGTGTGTAGAGTCTACACAGAGCATATCCATATACACAGCCATGATTGTGCTCTCAGCAATGCACAATACATATTAATGTAGTATGGCATGCCTAAGTGAGGTTTCTCAGTGCACACCAGTAGTGTTAGCAGCCAAACCTTGTAGAACAACACGGGTAATGAATCCATTTACAGGACAGCACTGGAGTCCCACCTGCCATAGCTCTTAACCTTCTAGTCCTACATGAAACCATCTGTCTATATTCATTACCCTCTGTCCTGAATGATTATTTCAAAACCACAAATTTTATGAGGAACCCCATAAAAATAACAACCAAAACCATGGAAAGACTGTCAGAACTAGTCATATCTATATAGTGTGAGTTTTCCACCTTCTCCTTTCTTTTTGTAATACCATGTTTGCGCAGTATGCCACAACATTTGGAAAGGGTTACATTTGCTCAATGGGACCACGCATGTATCAGACATGACCAGACATCCAAAAATAGAAAGCAGATGCTTTCAATTGCTATTGCTTGGCACAGCTGGGCATCAAGCAAACCCAATAAATTGTACCAGCAAGAGAAAGAACCACCTAAACCGCAAATGATTCAAAAGTTTATTCCGCAAACGTTAAGCGCTTTCTTCCTCAGAACAAATTGATACAAAAATCCAGCCTCTTTTATACTTCACCCCAGTTACATAATTGCATAATTAAATAGTTGCATGAATTAAAATTAAAAACATCTGATCCACATTAAGAATAATGCAGTAGATAGAATAAAATAAAATGAAAGGAACAGTTCAAAAAAATGAAATATAAATGTAAAATTCTATAAATAATGAAATGTAAAAAGAATATTTATAAAATATAAAACTGACATTTAAATTATGCACTTATAAATTTATCATGTGTAATCATTTAAAAAATGTAAGCCTAATAAATGACTCAACTTTAAAATACAGGCAATAGATTCCATTTCATTAATGCCAGAATACTGGGAAGCATTTAGACATAGTTGCCATTTTAATTCCATAATGCCAAGGTGTATATTCAAGATTCTTCCCTGTAAATCCTTTTGTATATGTTGGACCACCATAAACTTAAACTTATGTCTATTATTTGACTGAATATGTCTAAATAAAGGACTGGTGATTCTATTATTTCTAATATCACCCAAATGTTCACCTATTCTTATTTTTAATTTCCTACTAGTCTTCCCTATATAAAATACCAGACAGTCCTGACATTTAGCCATATATACAACATTAGTTGAGCTACAATTGTAATGTCCATTAATATGTATTGTTCTCCCATTCATCTTGAACTCTTTACCTGTCTCGGGAATTGAAGAACAATAAGTGCAAGAATTACATCTAAAATTACCCATGGGCCTATTGCATAGAACATTATCATATCTAAATTCTAAAATATTCTTCAGGGATCTGTCCTTCCTGTAAATAATCCTGGGACTTTTACTAAGTCTCTGTGCAATGCTGTCATCAAATTTTAAAATTTCCCAATTATTATGAACAATTTCAGAGATGATACTGGCCTCACTATTATAAGTTAATATAAAACACATGCCCGCATTTATTTTATTAGTAATATTTACTGAAAATGAATGGGCATCATTACAATAGTCAACAATAGGCTTATAAATCCCCATTTCACGCTTATTTTTAACTTCCGCTAAAATAACTGCCAACATGTTACTGGGGTAACCCCTTTGAGTAAACATTTGCATTAAAAAATCTACTTCTTTAATAAAATCATCATTCTGGTTAACCATTCTGGCTGCCCGCACCAACTGACCTTTAACTACAGATTTCTTTTGATGGTGCGGGTGCCAGCTGGTAAAATCCAAATAAGAATTTGAAAATGTAGACTTTCTGAAAATGTTAGTAATAAACCTCTTATTATCAAAATCAATGCGAAGATCAATATCTAAATAAGTGATTCTCGATTTATCAAAATCATATGTAAATTTTAAAAATTCTACAGTCTCATTTATATAGTTGAAAAATTCTTTTAGTCTGACCTCACAGCCTCTCCAAATTAAAAACAAGTCGTCCAAATATCTGGTATAGTGCACTATTTCATTAGCATAGGGGACTTTTCATTAGGAATTCTTGCTCCCAGAAAGACATGCTTCCCAGTATCCTGGCATTAATGAAATGGTATCTATTGCCTGTATTTTAAAGTTGAGTCATTTATTAGGCTGACGTTTTTTTAAATTATTACACATGATAAATTTATAAGTGCATAACTTAAATGTCAATTTTATATTTTATAAATATTCTTTTTACATTTTATTATTTATAGTATTTTACATTTATATTTCTTTTTTTTGAACTGTTCCTTTATTTCATTTTATTTTATTCTATCTAGTGCATTATTCTTAATGTGGATCAGATGTTTTTGATTTTAATTCATGCAACTATTTAATTATGTAATTATGTAATTGGAGTGGAGTATAAAAAATAGGCTGGATTTTTGTATCAGTTTGTTCTGAGGATGTTCCTTACTGAGGAAGAAAGCGCTTAATGTTTGTGGAATAAACATTTGAGTTATTTGCGGTTTAGGTGGTTCTTTCTCTTGCTGGTACAATTTATTTGGTTTAGTGTTTGCAGTTCGTGGTTTGTCATCAAGCAAACCCGGTAAGTGGGGCTAAGCTACGCGCATACCATCAATTTAACAATGAATACTATGATACGTGACTACATGTAACATATCTTGTCACAATACATGTAGAGTGGTGGAATGCAGTGCAGATGGTCCAGAGTGTACAGACTTTATTCATAGTGTTGTGACATTGCAATGTATGCTGCAAATAAAGTGGTAATAGAATGAAATAAAGCTGAAATAGAATTGGTTATAAGTTATTTATAGTTACATTTGAAAAAGGTACATGCCACTTAGCATTGTGCAAGTCAATGCACTTGTTTTACCATGTTTGTGTGATGGTAAGTGGCGCACACCTTTTTCAAATGTATCAAAATGTAGACAGTGCACACTCTAAGTTAGCACAATTGGTGAGAAAACATGCTATATAAAGGTGAATAGGCAGGAATTGTGCTATAGACAGTTTGAGATCTTCCTTGTGCAGCAATGGCAGGTGTTGGTGAGGGATTGCATTTTAGAGCACAGCACTGCAGTGTCCAGGAGTCCAAGGTCTTTATTGGACTTCTGTTTAAGGACCATGGGTCCCGGTTGCTGCAGGAGAATGACACCTGCTCTCAATACAAGTCAGAAGGCTGGGATAATTTGACCAGGGCCCTTACCAGTGCAACTGGTATCCCCCACACTGGGGAACAATGTTGTCATCACTATGATGACCTGTGGCACAGAAAAAAGGATACCCTTGATCATTGGATTAGGTAATGTCGGGCAGGGCATACCCCAGACACACGTATGTATGCTTTTCATTTCTTTCTTGTAAATATTCAAGCTGAATATGGCAGAAACTGAAATTCATAATGCCTTTTCTTTTTCCCTTTTTCCTCAACTGCAGAAAAGAGGGCCTCAAATATGAGGTCCATACCAGCAGATTGGTCAGGATGAGACAAGCATGTGGTAAGTAAGCATAATTATATAAAGTACTGTTACTGTTATCTTAACAGCTGTAGACAGAACAGTTGCTATATCATTGAGTTGTATGAACTTGGGAATGCATTTCTGAACTGTAAAAGCAAGTATGCATGCAATATTCTGTAGCATAGCTTTAAAATGTACATATTTCTGCTGAATACCCAGATTTAAGAATCACTGTTTTGGTCTGTTCAGTGTAAGATCCATGGTTGTCTGGCAAGTAATTTATATTGAAGTCAGTAAATAATGAGTGTCAAAATGTATGTTAACACAAATCCTGTGCAACTATCCATGTGTGTGAGAGCAATATTTGAAATCTGTTCCCAGTTATGGGTCATTGTACACCCGTTAATTTATGATATGTTAATATATACTGCTCTAAAAGGTGGTGAGGTATGGTCTGTAACATAAAGCAACAGTTGCACATTCTCAGATAACAGTTACCATGAGTCCATAAAGTGAAAAAGGAAAGAGTGCTTTTATTATGTTGTGTTCCAGAAAAAAAGTACAGTATTACAGTAGTCACTGCTTGTGGGTTCTAATACCACATGACCCAAATATAAAGCTCAGCTGATTACAATACTGTTTTAGCCTGTCAACAATAAAACAACTACAGTACTGTTAAGTAATCAGCATTATAGCATTTGAAGGGCATACCCCTAGACCTCTGTCTTGAATGGCCTGCTGTCAGGTGTACTCCCTGTACATGTATTCCAAGTAATAAAAAAAAGTTCTTAACAGTTGGTGTTGTTAACTGTAGAATGTAAAAGAATAGCATACCTTAATTGTAGAAAGCATTGTATATTATCTGTGAGTTACTACTGTTCCTCTTTTTTTCTCCCACCCCACCCCTTCTCTTCTTTTAATTAATGATTTATTTTATATATATATATATATATATATATATATATATATATATATATATATATATATATATATATATGTGTGTGTGTGTGTGTGTATATATATATATATATATATATATATCTAGATATATATATGGGTCTATGACATTTTGCCAAAAATCTATTTCACTGAAAATTTCTGACAGAGGGTCCAAATTGCCGAAAATCCATTTCACTGAAAATAGTACTGACAGTGTATGTGCCCTTTCCCCCTACTGTAGTGTAATCTCGGAGTGAGAATATTAAAGTGGGGTGGTGTGGGGCCACAGCCCCCCCACAATGGGGTGTGTGGGGGGTATAGCCCCTACCTACTCAGGTTATAAAATACTTACCCTTTTAATAGAGACTGCTCAATATAAAACAATACTAGACAATATTAAACTGTACTGGATGGGGGGCTATGCCCCCCACCCCCCACACCCCCCCTACTTTAATATTCTCACTCCGAGATTGCACTACAGTGTGGAAAAGAGCGGATACACTGTCAGTATTATTTTCGACGAAATGGATTTTCGGCGATTTGGACCCTATGTCAGAAATTTTCAGCGAAATGGATTTTCGGCGAAATGACACTGATCCATATATATCTATCTATATATATATAAATATATATATATATATATATTTATATATATATATATATATATATATATATATATATAGGTTCATAAGTTCATTGGTTGGTACTAGGCTATCGGCCCAAGGGCCTATACAAGCGTAGCCATAAGAATTCCCTGGCTATTTCTTCCCACAATATTTACTTCACTGGACCCCTGTCTAGCAGGGTGACTGAAGTGATCCCTGGGGTGAATCTCCTATCTCCCATCCAATTGTCAAGGTTCCTTTTGAAGAGGGCCAAAGAGGCACTCTGCTTGACATGTATGAGCAGTCTATTCCAGAGTCTGGGGAGTCTCTGGGTCAGGAACCTATCCCTCCCGCATGTTTTGTTCATTGTGATGACAAGGTTTAAATTCCTGAAATGTGTGGCTCTGAGAGATTTGGATTTCTTTAAGTGTAGCATGTCCAACAGCTCTGAGTTTGACATGGCCTTGTATGTTAAGCAGAGATCGCCTCTGAGTAGACAATATGCGACAGAGTATAGCTGGAGTTTTTTAAGACGGTCAGCATAGGGCATCTGCTTTAGGCCTGTGATTCTTTTAGTGAGATATTTCTGCAGCCTTTCCAGTTGTTGCAGATTTCTTGAGAGGAACATACCAAATGCGGCGTTGTATTCTATAATGGGTCTAATGAGGAATGAGTACATTGGAACAATGACCTCCATTTTTCTGGATGAAAAGCCCTTAGTGATGAGGTGTGCCATGTAGAAGGATTTCCTCACTGTTGTGGTGATGTGGTTATCGAAGGTGAGACCACTGTCCACCTGTGTTCCTAAGTCTCTTATCACACTTTCAGTGTTTAGTGTACTGCCACCTATGTGGTAATTCACGGGTACATGTTTTTTTCCCAAAAGGGATAACTATACATTTCTTGGCGTTGAGCTTGAGCCCATGGCTCTGACACTAAGCATCTGTTTCTGTAAGGCCCTTTTGTAGAATATCCACATCATTTGGAGATTCAGTAATGGCTCCCAGTTTGCAGTCATCTGCGAACTTTGTTAGCCAGAGTCCATTAGTGTTGGCCTGTACTTCAGAGAAGCAGATGCCAAACAAGAACGGTCCCAGGACTGAACACTGAGGTACTCCACTTGTTACTTGTCTGGAGCTGGATTTGCAGTCGGCTACTTTTACAGTATGGGTTCTGTCAGTAAGTCAGTTGGCAACCAATCGAGTGATGTTGGGATTAATGCCCAGCTTAGTAAGTTTATCTATGATTCCAGCATGGGGGAATGTGTCGAAGGCCTTGGAGAGGTCCAAATAGGCTGTGTGGACAGCCTTACCATCATCCACACCTCTGGAGACTGATTCAAAGAAGTCAATCAGGTTCAGGAGACAAAATCGGCCCTTCACGAACCCAAATTGGGTGGGGTCCAGTGTTTGAAGGTTGCCAATGTCTTTGTTTATAAGTTCCTTGATAATACGTTCCATGGCCTTGCAGATCAGGCTCGTCAGACTGATGGGGTGGTAGTTCCCAGGATCCAAGGTGGATCCCGCCTTGTGGAGTGGAATAACTGTAGCTGTGCGCCACTCAGTGGGCACACAGCCTCAGGTGAGGCTATGATTAAACATGACACTTAGGTGAGGTGCCAGTTCATTTTGTAGTTCATGTAGTACACAGCCCGGGATGTCATCTGGTCCCATGGATGCTGCATTCTTAGCTTTGGAGAGTGTGTTTTTTACCTATGTGGCCATTACTACAGGGATTTGGCAATCTTTTGGTATTGAGATGGGCCCTTTAGGGGGTGAGAGGGGGGTGAAGTTGGCACTGAATCGATCTGCCAGGATATTGACAATATCCTTGGGATCAGTATATTTAATGCGATTCTGTTGTAGCTCAGAGCAGATCTAAGCATTGCCATTTAGATTCTTGACATAGCTATAGTATGCCTTGTGGTTGTCTTTGGAATTTTTGGCAATTTTATTTTCGTAACTAGCTTTGAAGGATTTTATGAGGGGTCTCAGCTTCTTACTGAGGCTGGTAAGGGAGTTTTTTGCATCCTGGGATTTTCCTCTTTTCTGCAACAGTTTCTTCCTTTTGTTGTAAAGTTTGTTTATGGCAGGGGACCACCAGATTGGCTTCCTTTTTTGGAGGAGAGCATCTTGGTTCTGTTTGGGATGGCAGGATTCATGCACGAGTGGGTGTGCTCTTACAGTGCCTTAGTATCAATTCAGCAGTCATACTTTCAGTTCCCGTCTGCATGGGTGTCATGAAGTATGTAACGTCTGACTTGAGTAGTATGAAGTTGGCTTTGGAGAAGTTTTTTACGGAGGTTTGCTTACTGGGGTTTGGGGAAGGATGTGGATGTCAAGGGTGATTAGCCTATGGTCAGACCTGACCAATGGGGGGTGACCATAGGTGTGGAGCATTGATTTCCCTGGTAATGACCAGGTATAGGATATTGGAGCCCCTGGTGGGACTATGGATTAGTTGATCCAGGGCACTGGAATTTATGAATTTCAAGAACCATTGGGCAAAGGAGTTGGTACACAAATAGTTTTCCCAGTTAATGGCAGGGTAGTTGAAATCACCCAGTATTAGGGTGTTTGGTTGTGTCTTAATATTTTCCAGTATGTTTAGAAAGGTGTAGTGAGAATCTTGGGGCATGGTGGGGGATCTGGGACAAGCTACAATTTCAAATGCAGTCTTACCTAGTGTTAGTTGCACCTGGAGAATTTCAGAAGCATTGTGTTGGGCAACTATCTTGGTGGTGTTAATATCCTTGGTGAATATGGACACTCCTCCACCTTTAGTGTTTCGGTCTTGGTTTGGTGGCCGAAAAGTGTGGTAAGAGTTGTAGCCTGGTATTGCAGGGGTGCTCTCTGGAGCCTTGAACCAAGTCTCAGTTACTGCACAAATATTGATGTTCTCCATTTTTGGAGTGCCTTAGAGAGTGCATTTTGAGGTTTAGACTTCTAGCATTGAGTAGCATTACCTTCAGATTTTGCATGCATGTACCTGTTATGGTGGTGTTTTTTTCCTTTGAACTTTGCCTAAAAAAGGCACTATAGGGGTAGCAAGAGCCTTAGCCAGTAACTTGAATCCCAGGGGCGACAGGTACTGACCATCTCTGGCAAAGCATCATGGTCTTTCGATCATGTTGTCCCAGGCAGAAAGATACTGGATCCCCTTTGAATGACACCAGAAGCTTAGCCAATTGTTGAAGTCAATCATTTTGTCCTTATACTGTGGTGTCATTCTGGGTGATGGGAGGATGCTACTCAGGGCTAGGGTCACACCTGCCCGGGCCACATGATCTGAGACCTCTTCTATGTCTCTTTTCATGTAGTCCAGGGAGGTACATCTCAAGTCATTCACTCCAACATGGACAATGACAGAGTCATATTTGTACTTGTTGTGGAGTGACTTGAGAGCATGCATTATGTGGCGGATCCTGGCACCCAACAGGCAGCTGACTGTAATTTTCTCCTTGTTCAGCCTGGTGTGTGGGACATCAGTGTGCCTGACTATAGAGTCACCTGTGACTAAAGTGTTGGGTACGTTGTCTTTCCTTAGGGGCTGTTTTTGGCTGGCACACTGGTGTTGTGAGCTATGTTACACTTTGGTTGTGATTGGTGTTTGTTGCGTTTCAGCTTTGGAGGTCCTTGTTGCTTGGGCAGGTTACTGTTAAAGGCCTCCACATATAAGGGTTTAGTGTTGCTATGTGAGGGTGTGGGTGGTGTGGGTTTGAAGGGCTATGTGTTGCTTGAGGTGCCGTGCAGGTGTTAACCTTCTCTTCACTGTCTAGCACAATCTTGGGTGGAGAGAGTTTTGCTTCCAGTTTGGCTATGCAAGTGCATCTCTCGCAGGTTGTAGTGTTGGGTGATAGGAGGAGAGGGTTGTCTGTGTACATGAGGCAATTGCTTCATTGCCCCAGTATGCCCAGATTCACCAGGTGGACAAGAGAAATCACCGGAAGCTGCCTGGCTTGGTGCTTTTTTTTGTAAAGTATACGAGCTGTTTTCCATTACTTTAGCAAGGTACTTTGCAATTATAGGCTGTTAAGTGTCTACGATTAATTTCTCATTATTAGCAAGGATAGTTGAGTGCTTATATCAGTTTAAGGCTTCCTAGTGCTTTCCAGCAGTTTTTACAGCAAGTGTTAGTCACAGGGATGCTTAAAGGTAAGATGAAAAAAAATGGTTTACCCTAAACATTGCAGTGTGCACTAAGAGGAGTTAGATGTGACAGTAGGTAACTTAAGTTTTACCTGTCTAAAAAGTTAAGTTTTAGTGGAGAGTCACTATTTTTAAAACAGCAAGATAGATTGAAAGGGGGTGGTCGCTTTTGTATTCTGGTACTATGGAATACAGTAGGATGGTCAATAAATTTAAATAGTTGAAGGGGAGTGATTTATTTTTAATGAAATGATAACTTTGCACTTACACAAGCCAGTAAATGCAAAGAGCTATGTGGTCAAATTAACATAAGGGGCAGGCAACTAACATAAGGGGCAGGCAACTATAGACAGTGGTATTTAAGAACACAACAGTAACTGGGTGAAAGGGTGGGGAAAAAATTCTGCCTGACTGACAAGCGACAGAGCTGTGGTCTCTTTTCAAGTTTTAATATGCAGTTAAAAGCAGAATACATGTAAAACACAAGATAAAGAAAACAAATCACAGTATTCAAAATAGAAAAAGGCAATAAAGTAATATAAAATACAACAAATAAAAAGCAAACTAACCTTTCCCTCACAGCAAAGTGTAGCAGAGTCTGGGTAAGTCTTTCTAGTAAAGCTCTGAAATGTTTTGTTTTACCCCTTAAATAGAAGGTTTAGTTCCTAGCTGTACCCCCTCAGTTCACAGATGATTAACCTGAACTGACCTGTTCTATCTTATGTGTGAGTCCTTAATTGATCTGTTCTGATTTCTGCCTGACTCACAAGAGACAAAACTGTGGTTTCTTTTCAAGTTTTAATATGCAGTTAAAAGCAGAATACAAGTAAAACACAAGGTAAAGAAAACAAATCACAGTATTTAAAATAGAAAAAGGCAATAAAGTAATACAAAATACAACAAATAAAAAGCAAACTAACCTTTCCCTCACAGCAAAGTGTATTTTTTGCAAATTTTGAAATACATTTTTAATTTTTATGATTTATCATTGTATTTGCATTTATATTATTTAAACTTTTTATACTGCTTTATAATTTTTCTTTATGTTTTATAATTTACATTTAATTTGTTTTATTTTTATTTACTGTTTGGTTTGAATTTCTGTTATTACTAAAACACACCAGGGTAGGCTAGTTCCTTGTGATCCACCTACACTCACTCCACCGGCTGAAGCACGGAGGCCCAGCACTTCTGGGCTGCAGTCTGGAGGCACCTCCCCCTCACTGCCCTGCCAAACCTGGACCTTCCGTTAGTTCTGCTCGAGGGTCTAGGCCTGTGCTTCCCTCTGGGAGCAGAGGGAGAGGCGGTGCATACATTACCCATGTGGAGTTGCCAGCTGTGGTGCATAGGATTGTGCACTAAACCATGGGCAGACGCCTACGTCAGATGGAGAGCCTGATTTCCATCCTGGTATAGCAGACTTACTGTAGGTGCAGATGTCAGCCACAGCAGTCAGTGGAACAGTGATGGGACAGTACTGACAGTAAAATAGGTGAGGACCTGAGTCACACTGTTACAGAGCTGACATCTATGGGAACTCGAAACCCCCCTACCCCCACCCCATCCAAGGTGTTCATCCCTCTCTTGTGTCCTTCACCTACCATGTCTCTTGTTCTGTACATCTTGTCTGTCTGCTATTGCTTCCTCACCTTCCCAGCTTGCCTGTCATGGACTTGCCTATGTCTCTTTCACAACATTCCACTCTCTCCTTAATAAAAAAAAGGCACCCCCCCAAAATGTCATCCCTTACATAGCTCTCCATTTCACACGTGTCTACTTGACACACTTAATTTTGTCCAATTGACTCCACAGCACAGTTATGTTGTTGTCATCCCTCTCTGTGGTGGTGACTGTCCAAATTCAGCCAATAAATTGTACTTGTGCCCAGTTGTTACTGTTGAAGAAATGGATAGCTATGGTTCTTCCCTACACCATTCTTGCACTTTCCTGCCTTCCTTTCACTTTGTTTTTCCCCCACTTGCTCCCCATTTTACCACTTTCCTATCTTCCTCCAGCAAGTCATCCAGCATGTCCTTCAACAGGGTAATGTAGGTGCTCTGTTTGACATGGATTTGAATCCTATTGCAGAGGAGACAGAACCTTTGAGAGATGTATCTGTGTCTCCAGCATGTCCTATATATGTCATAGTGTACATTGAGGTGCTTGGGACAGGTAAATGGAATCCAACGTTACTTAGGCAAGTGCAGTATTTCCATCCCATTTTGGCCACAGATAGCCTTCTAAGGCATATATAATCTGCCTCAAAGCTATCTACATGATATTGCACACAGTGACAGTTATGTCATTCTGCCCACAGAGGACACATGTTGGAAACCCTCTGATGTTTTATTCCCAGACATGTCTGAGATCTGTCAAGTTGGTGGATGTGTCCAATAATATACATTTCCAAGAGTGGTTGATATTCTTTCATACAGCTGATTAGGGATGATTGCTACCACATTTGGCTATTGATGTAATGGGGTTTCTACTCAGATGTATGATGTAGAATGTGTACCTCCCCACAGTAGACCCAGGCTGCAGTTGACATGTGTTCAAGGTCTGTCAATACAGAAGTGTGGAATATTGTACCGATGGTTATTTTATAATAAGCAGGAACATTTATTATTACCACAGGGTATGCTGATGCATTTATGTGCAGTTCATGTAACATCTATGCCTTTGTCAACAGTCATTAATGTCACAGAACCTCTTTTTTGTTCAGGACTTCTGAGACATATATGTCAAACGTGAGAGGCCACAGCATTGACACTTTTGTTACCACACAGGTGATATGTCTGCTGCCTGAGGTGAATTCTCATACTGTGATTGAATGTAGTTGGTCTGTGATCCCACTGGAAAATCAACTGATAACCTAGAATTTCATATTCACTTTGGTTAGTGTCACACTGGCAGCAAATGTTGGATTGTGTTGAAGGCCTTGGCCAAGTTACAATAGGATGTGTGCACATCTTTGACTTTGTGTATGTCTCTGGACACAGTCATGACTCCCACCAGGTTCTGCAGCCACAAGATACCCTTGAGATTACCTAACTGGAACAGATGCAGTGTTTAGAGGTTACCTATTTCTTTTTGTCTGAGATTTATGCAACCTGTAACCATTGCCTTACAGAAGTGGTTATATATATTTACGGTTCTTAATTACACTTGTATTTTGCCAGTCATCTCTTGTGTGATTGGATAAATGGTGACTGTATTCCATTCATTGTGGACAGCAGCAGTATTCAGACTTTGACTGAATATAGTGCCTATGGGAGTACGTCACTGTTGAAGCACATGAAGAACACAGGCTGGAATTCTATCTGGTGCCATAGAGACTATGCTCCTAGACTTGGAGAGGGCAGTGATAACTTCCTCATTGCAAATGCCACAGATCAGAGGTGATGTATAACACGTGGTTGGTACTAGATGTGGTGGTGGCATGGGGCACTGTTTTCAGCCAAACATGTCTGCTAGCAGGTTTGGAAATTACACTGGGTCAGTGTGTGCACTAACATACACTATTTGATTAACCTACAACTGAGTTATATCAGTTTGCAGATGTACATGAAGAAAACCCTCTGGTTATCCCTGGATATGAAAGGCTTAGCACGGTTGCTCTGTTTGGGTTCTTGAAGGTGTCTTATTTGCATGTTTATGCTGAGGAGAGTTGCCTTCCACACCTGGTTTCTCAATGCTGTATTTTTAAACAGCAGCTTCTTTCACTTGCTGTATAATGTAGTTATGACAGACATACACCACAACGGTTTGCATTTTCCAGAGGATATTTGTTTGAGCCTATCAGGCATACCTGTATGTATACATTTGTGTACAGGACATTGTGTACAGGATCACAGAGTAATGTATTATAGCTGTCAATGACCTTAGTGGAAACAGCAACAGATGATTATATTTGAAAGCAAGTGTATTGACGTTTATGCATGTATGAGGGCAAGGTGTTACAACCTCTACACACAATCCAGAGCAGGTAATGTCAAGACACACTGTTAAAGCCCAAACTGAGTCCAGACACAGGAACCATCAGTTAGATACTCCTACTGTACACCCATGCCACAAGTGTACAGATGGGGTTTCTGTAGATAGAGATGTCATCTTCTTCTACCTATTCTTTTAGACAGTACCATTCAGGCTTAGCACAGCAGACATTCTGCTTCCATTTCTAACCATCCTCTGCATCTTGCTCTGTCACACCAAACACCTGCATGTCCTCTGTCACTACATCCAAACACCTTATTTTAGGCCTTCTTATTTTTCTCTTACTTGGCAGCTACATCTTTGGCATCTTTCCCCTAATATACCCAGCAGCACTCCTCAGCACATGTCCAAACCAACACAATCCCACCTCTCGGTCCAGATCTCCAAAATGTACAACTTGAGCTGACACTGTAATATATGGTTAATACTCATGTCCATCCTCGGCCCACACAATGCAAACTATAACATCTGGTACTATGCCAACACCTGTTATGACTCCTGCCTTTTTGTCTGTGGCATCATCTGTGAGTCATATGACATAGCTGGTCTAAGTACCATCATGTAGACCCTCCACATCAGTGTTTTTGGTGCCCGTCTGTCAAAGATAATTCTTAACACTCTTCTCCACACACTCTACCATGCATGCTCTGTCTTCTATGCCTGTCTTCCAGACTCACCATTACTCTGAACTGATTTTCCAGAGTATTTGACATTATATGCCTTCACCAACTGGATTCTCTGCATTCTAACCATTCCTGTATCCTCCCTCTCGGTCCACACATATACTCTGTCTTATTGCTGCTGACCTTCATTCAACTCCTATGGAAAGCATCTCCGCCTCACCAGGGTCTCATACACCAGTTCCCTACTCTTAATACAGACCACAATATCATTCACAATAAACATTGTCCATGTGGACTACTATGTGATCTAATGTGTCAACCTGTACATCACCATTGCAAACAGATGTCATATGTTTGTACATAGAATGACTGTAATGCCACTGTTGTTTGTCTTATATGGGATGAGGTGACATCTACATGTCTGTAATGCCAGTGTGTGACCATGGCCTGTTGTGACATATAAATATTCAATAATCTGATATAGCTGATAACATCAGCAGTGTCTGTGGAACACAAAAGGACTGTGTCCCTAAGGCTACTGTAAAATGCTCTGTATAAAACTCACCATCAACTCACACACATACAGACACAGTTGACTGCACTGAGAATAGAACCCCTATCTATGTACCTTCATGAGTCAGAGATCAAAGTGCTTAACACACATGCCATGGCACAAGTCTGAGTTTAACATGACTGCAGATGATTTTATGGTAGATGACATCAGCAGGCCATGTGGGGAACAAGAGTTTGGAGACTTGCCTCAACTGGGTGTTTGTGCAAGCACCAAAATGGTACTTCCCATGTCATTTGTGAAAACAATGTGAAATACACATTTCCACTTCTGTTTATACACACACAGTTGGCTACAGTGAGATTAGAACCCCTACTTATGTAAGTTTACAGACTACAGATCAGAACACTTAACACATGTACCACAGCAGAAGTCTGTGTTTAGTAAAACTGCAGGCAATCTTTTTGTAGATGACATTAGCAGGCCATGTGGGGAACAAGAGTTTAGAGACCTGCCTTAACTGGATGTTGTGCAAGCACCAAAACAATGGACACCATACCATTTGTGAAGTTGGATTGTGATACCCACTTCAACTTGTGTTTATACACACACATACTTGACTGCAGTAAGATTAGAACCCCTACATAAGTTTACAGACTACAGAGCAGAGTACTTAATGCATACACAACAGCACAAGGCTGATTTATACACCACTGCAGGTGATCTTATACTACATGACATAACCAAGCCAGTTGTTCAAAAACAGACTGGGAGGCCTTCAGAGTTACATTGGCTCATACTGTCATCTGAGGCTAGTAGCCAAGCAGACAAATAATGTTCAGTAGTCTAGTTATGTGAGAACAATACCTTTATTGAACCTAGTTGTCTGTTTGTGTTTGGATAAGCAAGCCTGTGTGCACCATTGATTGTCCCTCTCTGTGAGGGAGAACACAACATCATATATTACAGCTTGTACATGTTGTGATACATATTTGTGGAAAACTCAAGGTGATCCAGGGTTGTTGTGCTTGTTGGTGTCATTGCTTGTGGAGAGACATAGGGATTGCTTGTCAATATATGTGCATATACTTAAATTGTGGCCTCAATTTGCAATGGTTCCACACATAGTCTTAGGGGAGACATTGTGTTTGAGAATGACATGGCACCATACCTCTCAACTGTCCAGATTTTCACATAATATCCAGATGTTTTACTCATATTTGTATTGTGTTTCACACAATAATGTAGTTTCCTGTGATTTATATGGCAAAATATTGAGAAACGAGGTCAGCAAATAATGGCAGACCTGTGAATTTCACACGTCACATCCTTCACACAATTCATGGAAATGCAACGCTTGTTAATCTGTCACCTTTCTAAGTTCGTAAGTGCAATATTTGAAAAGTGTCCCTATGTTTGGGCCTTTTCCCCCCATTATTTATTTATTTTTTTCTGATTTCCCACTGTAAGAGTTTAATAGGTATGTAGGGCACTAAGGACACACACACACACACACACACACACACACACACACACACACACACACACACAAGCACACATACGCGTACATGAGTTAACTATAGAATCCAGAAATACTGAAATCCCGAATTTCAGTATTTCGAAATTCTATAGCTGAAACCTTTAAATACCAAAACCCCATAACCGCGAAATTTAAAATCGCGAACCTACAGTGCAAATACACCACACACATACACATATATACAATCTCCCCCACAGTCAAACAGACAATCCTACACTACAGACAAGCAGGGGGGCAAGCCCCCCTGCACCCCCCATGTGGGGGGCTGTGCCCTCCACCCCCCTACTTATATATATACTAACTCCGAGATTGCACAATCACACACACAAAGGTAACTCACACACACGCATTTCACAGCCCCTTGCACACACACATCACAGCCAAAACACACACCAACATACACAAAAGCCCTTAACCAACACGCTCATATGTACTTACCTACACTTACACCTATGCATTCACACACCGCAACACCAGAAGCTCTGAACTTTGGTATTTTGAATTTTGTGCTTCTGGTGTTTCGGAATTTCAAGGCTTCGGTATTATAATTTTGAAATACTGACAGTCAGGATTTCAGTATTTCAAAATTATAAAGGGAACCCGCGTACATATATATATGTAGAGTGAGTGAAAGAGAGACAGAGAGGCAGGCAGAAGCAGAGATGCAGAGAGAGTGAGACATAGCTCTTATCCTCTTAGAGCAAGAAATTTGGACAAAGCCATAAATAATGGGGGGACAAAGGGCCAAAAATAGGGACAATTTTTAACCTAGAAAGTTGATATAATAACAGGTTTAGCATTAGAATTAATTTTCTGAAGGGTATACGGTCTGAATCTCAAATGTCTATCATTATTATCTGACTTCAGTACTCAAAGATTTGTCAGTGATTTGTCAGAAAACCTTCATTTTATGAATAAAAGGCAAAAAAGTTGAGACAAAAATCTGGAGATTGTGTGAAAATCTGTACAGGTGAGAGGCATGGAGTGAGAGAGAGGGAGAGACAGAGAGCTAGTGCTATAGGTCGAGAAGCATCGAATTTGCACTATGGTTAATTAAGTGTACACAGTTTGCCTTTTTTTTTTTCTGTTTGTGCATAGGTAATCAGTGCACAAAAGCGAGGCACATTACTTACATCTGAGACTTACTATTATGTAATATTTACCTGTTACTATAGCCCCATCCTATCTCTACTCCAGGCCGGGATTTCCCAATTACTAACGGCCATAATTGAATGTATCCAGTGTTTGTGGTTGGCAGTCTGACATAAATCCTATTTCCTCTTTCACTGCTTCTGCAATGCTGCGCAATGGGTAAACAGCCTAAGCCTTATTACAAAGGTTTTAAATATCCAGTGCATCATGTAAATGTGGAATTAAGAGAATACAAAGTTGATAACAGTATGGGACACAGAATGACACTGTAAAACACAACCTATTGCTAGTACACATCCAAAACTCCACCTATATCAGGACTTAAACCCTCAACAGCATTGTAACTTCATCAGACTGGATGGCTGCCTCAGTCCTTTTGGTCACAGAAGTAGCTTGTCAGAACAGGGGTTATTCATCATACAACTACCTGAATAACAATGTCCACTGCTATACATGAGTTACCTAACACATACAATGTATGATCAAATATACAGTACTCCTGGAAATGTGGGGAATAATAATTGTGACAAACACCCATTTACTGTGGGTTTGTGGGCAGCATAGATGTTGCTATTATGCCATTTAAAAGGGGACACCCCTGTTTTGGATGGTGGGGGAACAGACCACATCTACTGTTAGGAAACAGACAAGTCTGAAGTCAGAAACTGCAATGTGTAGCCTCACTTTCTAACTTCTGTCTTGAATGATGTACCATTACATTAATTACCATTAATCTGCTGCAGCTGGACTGTATGATGGTTTCATGCATGAGGTCTACTACTTACAAATGGACACATACTAGTAAAATAGTATCAGTAGTCATGTTATTTAATTTTCTGTACAAATACTCCACTATTTACTTACATACTGTACCAAGTTCACAGATACAAAGGATATGTCAGAATACTCCACAAGACTACAGTGTAGGTTAAGGACCTACCTTGCAAGTGCAGCGGTTGACAAATTGTAGTTCAGGACTGACTCTGTCTGATGCAAGCAGTACACAGACAATACATGGATAGGCAAAGGTCATGTGAGTTGCCTGGCATCCTTTTTAATGTATGTACTCTATGTGAGTAGGAGAAAGGTCTTAGACCCTAGGTCCCTAAGTAGTCAGTGAATGTGCTATCCATTGTTTTCTTAGCCAAAGCAAGGGCATACTGAGCATGCCTACGTCTGTCCATGGGGGCAGCAGCTGGGTGTTCTTCCTATGAGTCTTCCTGTGACTATGACTGTGGTGACCAAGGCATTGGAGGGGGGATGTGTGTCGCTTCCCCTTGCTAATCCTGCTGCAGCTGTTTCCACAGGATCAGACTGTGGAGCATAGCACATACTGTAAATATTTGTGTACATGTGCGTGGAGTATACTGCAAGGCTCCCCAGCAGACCTCTCAGTCGTAGCAAATTCCTCTGTATTTACTGGTTTTGAGGGCAAAATAATGGGGTGCCACAAATTTCCAAGTGGTCCCTTTAATTTCCGATTTTTTTTGTTTGTTTACAATTTAAGTTGTATTTGGCATCATCACTTGCAAGGGCATGTGTGATGATGTCAGCTTTGAGAGGCAGTACCTGTGCCTTGGTTGGGCAGGAGTTTCAAACCAAGAGTGATGACATGAAGCTTCTTATTGTAGTTGTTTATTGGAATCAGACTGCCTGCTCATGTGACTTTACCCCAGCTGTTAGGACAGATATCATATTTTGAGCAGAAGCATCATTATTTGTTTGGTTGGAGCCACCTGATCTGTTTCTTGGGGGTTATAATTTCTTGCTGGATTGAGGTACATGGTGCACAGAACTTCAAAAATGGCAAAACCTGGGCCCCCACCTAAAACCAGCAAAACCAGGTAAGGATGGAGCATTATAATCAAGTTGGAAATTAAAAAAAAAAATGTGTAGCTGTTTGCTGAGTCCATACTGTAAGAGCTACACAATAGTTTTAAGGTCCTGTTCATTATTAGGAAAGCTTGAATTGGCTCACTGACTGCTGCCCAGCCTATCCATCCCTGTAGATTATTTCTTTGTGGTTAGTTACTGTCTGTAGCTTAGTCTGTATTTGAAAGAGAAGCTAGAATAAAAACAAGGGACACTGGGATTTACATGTGAAAGAACATGTCTAGAGCAGTGTATATATATATATATATATATATATATATATATATATATATATATATATATACACATGTATATATATATATATATATATATATATATATATATATATATATACATATGATGTTTGGACCACAATGCATTTTTTATTAGTAGTAGTATTATTTATTTATTTTTTAAACTAAATTTCTCAATTAATTTAGCACAAGCAGTTTTATATATTTATTATTCACATCCACGATATTTCCCAAACAGCAGTGTTTCCTCATTCCACTCAACACAAAGACAGAAGTGTGCTAATCTCACTAGAATTGTTCTTTCTACTTTTGCAAATGTTCCCTTACCCATGACTCCCCCATAAACTCTCCAATACCTGTTCTAGGTCCCCTGCATGCTTACCTGTTGGGTGCAATACAGCGACCATGTCATTCTGACAAACTGATGACTGCTCCATTGTAACTTTAGTTAACAATGCATCAGTTAATTTGTTTATTAAAAGTCTGACCTTGTTAATATCTATGATTTAGGATTACATTCCCAGTCGCCATACAATAAACTGAGCTTTCAGCCAATTCCTTACCTGAAGAAGGAGACGGAATCCAAATTATTTGTGGAAAAATGTCAAAGATCAGGTGCACGTTTTAACGTACACATATATTACTAGGGTAGAAAGCTGATAACATTTACTCTGCAATGAAGTGCTTAAAAGCACGGATCTTATGAGGTACAGCATTCCAAAACATATATAAAAAAAGCAGACATTAGTGGCAACTGAAAATCAAGCCACGCATGATGTAGCTAGAAATTTATGTTTTGTACTCTAATTTATGTTTTGTACTCTAATTCCTGCAGAGACCTAACATTTGAAAGTGCCCCAACTCCTTCCAAATGTTGCCAATATAGACATAGGAAATGTAAATGCCATTTCTGCTGTTGTTTCCAAAAACTAGAAATGGCCCATTCCAAGTATTCCTTACTCTAAACCATACCTCTCAACCTCTTAGCACAAGAAATCTGGGCAAAGCCAAAAGTAATGGGGATAAAGGCCTGAAACCAGGGAAAGGATAGATAATACGAGGTAAGAATCTGGACATTCTGCAAAAATCAAGACAGTTGAGAGGTATGCTGTAAGCATCCCGATTTGTGCTGCAATCATTCACTGTTCTCATAATCATACTTCATAGTCTCTCGCAGCAAAAAATCTGGACAAAGCCAAAAAATAAGGGTGGGACAACGGCCCAAAAAATAGGGACAGATTTTAAATATTGTTCCTGTAAACTCAGATAGTTTGTAGAATAACAGGTTTTGCATTATTATGTATTTTTGAGGGATATGAAGTCTGAAATTCAAATGTCTGCCATTATTTATTATTATTTAGTGACTTCAATCTTCATGTTGGTATCCCACAATTCCACTGGAGTGGGCAGGATTACAGGATTATGCATGCAAATTTTATGTTAATCAACACCCCAAGTTTGGCCAGTTGTACCTACTTTATATGGGCCTTTCTCCAGATTTTTGATGTTTCCACATTGAGAGGTATGCTGCCCAGCTATTCCTAGGCACTGGAAATGTGACTTCAGAAGCCCAAATGCACACTCTATGATGTTCCTAGTTTGGGTGTGTGCCTCATTATGGCATTCTTCCTTGGGTGTATGTGCATTTCTGATAGGTGTTGTGATGCCTGTGCACTGGCCCAGTAATCAGGAACCTCAATCCTTACCACTAACACCAGTGAGGGGTGTGCACATTGGGGGGATAACAAGTACACACACAGTAAAGTACAATTTCCCTTAAGAGTACACAGAGATCACAGTCAGTCTGGGGCTGGTTTCTCCCTTTCTCTCCAGACCCCCAATAAGACTCTCCACTGGCACAGCTATAGGGTCCAGATATCAGCCTAGTGGTGAAGCTAAAACCTCCATCACCCTTTCTGTCCAACCAGTGCTTTGTGTATCTGACACACACACACACACTTTAAGATTTGATTTATATCCAAACACACAGACACTCCTGGGGAAGGCTGGCACAGGTTCTCCAGCTGTGCCCCCTTTCTGCCCAGACTATAAGGTAGTACAGACTGCCACCGACCACTAATATCAGCTACTATAAGGCCCTTCCCAAAGGGTGACCAATTTCACTGTGTAATGTTACTGTTATCCAAATAGTAAGTGTGACTGAGCAGCAAGACTACTGGAGTGGCTTGGACAGTATCACCAAATACATGCAAGTACTCTCTAAGAGCTTAAATTATCTCTACACAAAACAGCCACAGTTGAAAGGTTTAAAATATTTAATAATAAATAATAAAAACACAAGACAAATCTCATTAGTTCAACACAGTGCTAATCAAGAGTTCAGAAATCACAGGAAACTTTAAAATAATATTGTAGGATAGTCTGATGTAAATACAGAAAACAGCTAGGCTAATCTGGCTATATTTCTATCTAACTCTAAGAGAAATACTAAGTTCTAAATAACTACTTACAGAGCAAAGCGAGTGCCTGGTGTGTTGTCAGATCTAGACAAAATCCAAAATGCTCAATCTTTCTCTCTGAGAAGGTCTTAAATTGATATACACATTACTGCTGAGTCATTTCACATCACATCATTTTTGACACTTCTGCTGAAGTTTTCCCAGGCTCACAGAACTCAACATTTAACATTTTTTGTAATCTTGCACCTGCCAGGAAACCACAGCAATAAAGGACACTTTACATATAAAACCTAGTAATTAACTCTTGTCATAAGACAATAGAAAGAATGTCTTAGTCCAGACATCCTGTCTCTGAGCTTGAGATCAAACAGTCACAAAATGCTTCACTTATCAGCTTTCTTCCAGCAGGGTTTGCTGTGGTTACATTTTTGAAGCTCAGAACATATAACACAGTTTTCTTACATTTAGTTTTCTTACATTTGTAAAAACACACCTGTGGATTATATTAATATTTACAATAACATAGACTTATTTACAAAATTCTATCTAGCTAGGCTGGTAGCCTTCACAGGTGTCATGATCCATGGTTCCAAAGCGTAGCCAGCATCCACCAGTAAATGATCCTGTGGGATGTCTTCCCTAGTAAACATCTGGTACAGCTGTGATGTGTGCCAGATATGGGAGCTGTGATAACAACAAAGGCTGCAAGCACACACATTCAAGATAATCCCATGGGCATTACACTCAACTTGGCAGTTGGAGTGGTATAACCTGCAATTAATGTAGATTCTACCCTGCTCACCAGGTGGTGCCTTGATGTGTAGATGAGTGCAATCTATGGCACACAGTACTTCAGGGTAGTACACTACATGGTAGAACCATTGCATATTACTGATCCTCTCCTCAAGGGTAAGGGGAAATTATATGTGCTCACTGGCATGTAGGAGCATAGCATCCAGGAACTGGTGGAGTGTCCTGGATGCTAATGCCTGTGAGTCCCCCATCATGTTCCCATGTGGTGTTTGAAAAGCACATGTAGCTAATATCCTAAGGGCTACACTGGGATGGGTTCTCCTCAGTTGGATCGGGATCTGCGTAGAGGGTGCTAGAGCTTACAGATTTCCTGTAATATTTCCCTGTCCACCTTGTAGTGCTCTACAACCTCCAGCTCATGTAGCACCTGGAAGGTTACACTGGGCCTGAACACTCTTCTCCTTCTCAGTCTAGGCCTACTGTCAGCAGCACCACCAGCAGCATTGACTTCAGCCTCTAGCACATGCAGATATAGAATAGCTGCAGCAGCCCCTAGCATTATCTCAGTTAAAATTTCCAAGTCTGTACTTCAATGGTCTTGAAGTATTGAGGGAAAATCAGAATGTAGGCTGTATGCATACTTTATACATTTCTTGGGTAAGTCCACCATGTGGGATTGGCTAATTAAGATGGAATTCACCTGGTTAGGATACAATTAACATGAATTAAAGGTCCTGCTTCAGTGCCCAGCAGAGAGAAGCTATGGCTAACTAAGGTAAGGCATGTAAACATTTTTAACTTCATCCCTATTGCATGAAATGTGCAGAAAATGGTAATTAATGCTAGTTACACTTCATTTGTATAAGCTGCGATGTCAGAACAATATGAGAAAAGTTGCCATACCGTGTACTTGAACACAGAACCATCTGTCCTCCAGTCCATTGCCTAAGACATGACGCCACAGGTGCAGCACTATAAAGGATTATAACTGGAGGATATTAGCAGAACACAGCCCTGCTTCCCAGTTTTGCTCAATGACCAGCAATGCTCAATAATATTGATTGAATGCATCTTGTTTTTATTTTTGGATGTCTAGCTCATGTCTGATGCATGGGTGGTCTGGTCATGCAAACAAACTATGCATCACCATAACCATTTGCATGAACTGGCACACTGAACAAGCTTGTGCCATACACCCAAAAACACAACAAAGTTACCTGACACACTCCCTTGATGTCATCGACATCCATGGAAAACATAAATACCATGTAGGAGCTTACACAAAGTGAACAGCCCTACACAGTTCCTACTTTTTGTGATTCAACAAATCCACTGATTTTTGCACCCATTTGCATAATATCCATGCCGAATGCCTGGAAACTACATGGTCAATTGCTGTGTAAGATGGGCAACGGCACAGGAGCACTACTTTAAAGACAAAGGGCAGGGTATTACTGTACTTACTGTGACACTACTTGTTACTTCTCTTTTCTATGTTGTTTCCATTATTCATATTTAAAACATTATACGGCAAGCGCATGTGGTTAAAAAATATTTTAAATGTATACTATTTTGACATACCCCTCTGATGCTTTTGGACACCTATAGTGTATACATCCACTATTATATGTGTGTTGTTACCTTTTCATGGCCATATTTGACAAACACTAGGCAGGAATTTTGCCATGTTGAAAATTTAACATTTCACAGATAACATTTGATGCATCTCTGATGGTTGTTAATGGTAGGAGTATTAATAATAAAGTTTTTTTTATTGGAAAATTTGCTACGTTCCCACAAGATTGATGTCGTTATTGTTTGTGAAACATGGTTAAAGAACAATGACTGGAAACCAGTTCTGTTTGGGTATAAATGTTTTTACTGTAACAGACATTCTAACAAAAAATCAGGTGAAGGTGTTATGATAGGGATTAAAGATAGCTATGAGACCTGTGATTATTACACGTTCAATGATAACACCAATACTATAGACTGTGTAACTGTGACAATAAAGACAACCCTGGAACATATAACAATCACTGGAGTGTATAGGCCACCAAAGTCAAGTGCAGATGAGCTAGAGGAATTCATACATTTCTTTCATGAAACACAGGAAGGAAGAATCATATTAGCTGGGGACTTAAATTTATCAGAAACAGATTGGAATAATATTGATTCAACAATGTTAGTAAGGAAATTATTCACAGCATATATTCAGGAACAACAATTGCTTCCGATTGTAAAATACCTACCAGGGGACGGAATATACTAGATATTGTTTGTGTTCCCAAAGAAATTACAGTAACTTCAAGTCAAGTTTTACCACCATTGATGTGCAGTGATCATGGAGTTATTAAGGTTAATTTGTTGCTAGATAATTCTGCCAAACTGAAATCTAAGCCAATGCATAGAAGGTTAATTACAGATTATATCGAAACAAAACAGTCATTATGTAAAACTTACTGGAGTGAGGTTTTTCAGTGGAATAACTGCAGACGGAATGTGGAAAGTTTTGAAAGAGAAATTGAGTGCAAAAAATCAAAAAAATGTTTTAACATCAGGATCTAGGCATACAACATCAGGGGAATATATTTCCACAAGAACAAAATATCTGATTAAGGTGAGAGACAAAAATATAAGAAATGGAAGAGAGGTCGAACTACAACTTTGAAAACTGAAATAAACAAGCTAGACAACCAGATTAAGCATAGTGTGAGACAAAATCAAGAAAAAATTGAAGAAAATTTATATAAAGATACTGAGCATAATAGGAAACTTTTTAATAGATACATAAGATGTGGAAGGAGTAAAGATACACCAATTGATAAACTGTGGAGATTCTAAAATGTATTCTCAGACACAACAGATTATAGATATATTTGCAAAATTGTATGCAAAACAGTTTGGCTCCACTATAGGGGTAGTAAGTTTTCCTAGTAACATCCAGGTAACCCCAGATACTGGAATCGAATTAAATTTTGTTGAAAAAGAACTGCGTGAACTGGATCCAAACAAAGCGCAGGGAGGAGACAGAATTAGTAACAATAACCTGAGAACACTTCAGCAAGAATTTACAGTACCGTTATATCTATTATTCACTAGGTCATATAAATATAGGGAGAGTCCTCAAGACTGGAAACATGCGCTTATTAAACCTGTTTTTAAGGGAAAGGGGATTAGGACAAACCCAGAGTCATATAGACCCTTAAGTCTACTTTCATGTTGTGGAAAAATAATGGTGAATGTAATATTGGATAAGATATTGTCAGAACTGGATAAGTTGAGACTTGAAACTATACATCAGCATGCATATGTTGAAAACATATCTGTTACCACCTGTAACATGATGTTCTATAACAATATAACAGCTATGAATGAAAAATTGTGCTGTGATGTAATTTATATAGATTTAACTTCAGCATTTGACAGGGTCATACACAAAACACTGATCAATAAATTAGTACATGGCAAGTATCATACAGCAACTGGACAAGTGAAATCCCTGGTTACAGTCAGAGTGTCCCACAGAGTACTGTCCTAGGCCCTTACTTGTTTAGATTGTATCTTTCAGACCTAACTTTCTCATCTGAGGTATTCTATAGTCTATATGCAGATGACCTAAAATTGGGTAAACTGATTACATGTGTAACAGATAAGGCATGTCTACAAAATAACTTTACTAAATTGAACATTTCAGCACAGGATAATAATATGCTGATAAATACATCAAAAACTAAGCATATGAGATTTGGGAGATGTAAACTGAAAGGTGAATATTTAATACAGCACACAGTGATTTAAAATGTAGACTCATTTAAGGACCTGGGTATATGGGAAAATCAGCTATGAGCTTTTCTAATCATATCAACCAATTGGTTAATGATAGTTATAGAACTATAGGTTGTATAAAAAGATTTATATTAAGTCATTGTTTGTTAGTTACATTAGACCCAAACTTGAGTATGGAATAACAATATGGAAACCCTATAAGAAAACAAGAATTAGTAAACTAGAAAGAGTACAGCAGGAATATACTAAGGGTATCCATGGATGTGAGAATTTAAGTTATGATGAAAGACAAAAATATCTGAATTTGTACAGTGTTTCTTACAGATATCTAATAGGAAATCTTATTCACGTATATAGGGCATTTAGCGACAACTACCTCTGGGAATGTTTGGGGTTATCAAAAAGTACTAGAGAATCATCAGACAACCTATGTAGGAGATTCTGTAGGAATGAGAAGTGTACTAATTGGTTCACTGACAGAGTAGCTGATGCATGGAACAAACTACCTAATTACATTAAAGCAATTACTAGTTTAGATATTTTTAAGAATAGCAGCCTGGATACTTATTATGGGAACAAGTGTTTTAATATATTGACAAGTTAGAAGGCCATTAATGCCCGTGCTTGAAATATTTGTATGTATGTATATGTATGTATGTATTCTGTCCATATATCTGGAGTTTTACATGCCCTTGATTCTGTTTAGACTCCTGTACTCTGTAAATTTCTGTATACACTACCAACATGGACATGGAGTCTACACGGTTCTGTTGAAGTTTGTTGGATCACTCCACTGTGTTGTGTTACTTCATTAGCATAAAGTTCAGCTACTTGTGCTGAAATTTGCATTCCATGAAAGTTTCCCATAATTATGCGTGAGTGTACGTGATTGTGTGTGCTACAGAGTTTACTGAATCTAAAACTCGCCGCTCCCGTGTTTGCATCATACAGAAACTTGCACATAGAAAAAAATGATCATGTTAGCTTTATTGAATTTGCAGCAACATTATTTCCATTGTATTGCTGTACTCCTTTCTGTACTTTTCTTCTTCCTGTTGTTCTTTTTTCCCCACTCACCACCTTTATCCGATCACTTTTTATATGTACTGATTTTTTTTTGCTATTCTAATTGTTTTTGTAATTATATATCTATTATACTTTTTGATCATGTGTTTGAGCTTTTCTCCTTAGATGTTCACTGAAAAAGGGTCTTGCATAGCCCAGTCAGACTATCCAGGTTAACAAACAAAATAAATAAATAAGCTAAATTCAGCATCTTTTAAGTGGGTGGAAAGATTATCACTTCTGATGGCAGATATATAGCTGAGAGGGTGCATTATCAAGCATAGGCACCTTCTATCAGACACATATAATACACAGACACACACACACACACACACACGCGCACACATGCACACACACACACACGCACATGCATGCACTTACTTGAATATGTACAGACACACACATACGTACATGTGCTCTCACACACACACACACACACACACACACACACACACACACACACACACACACACACACACACACACACACACACACACACACACTCAAACACATCATTCTCAATGATACCTACATGAAGTTGCAGTTTGAACCACATCCATTACTGTAGGGGTGAATGAGTGCCTGCCATCACAAAAGACTGCATTTTCTTTTTCCTTACAATGAGAAAACTGACTTTAGCTAATACTAATCTGTTGCCCCTAATTTTTCCAGGGGAGAACACATAGCTAATTTGCATTAGCTCCTTCAGGCCACCACATTTGTGTGTGACTTTGCCAGTAAAACTACTGTCCATGCTACGTCCACTTATAAAGTAAAACTATAGTGGAAGACAGGTTTACAAATTGCTCAGGTTTACTGCTATAAGGTAAGCCTTTCTGAATCCCAGTGTTTTATGATTTTTAAAGTAGACTCCTGTATAAAGAATGGTAGTAGCCTAAATGCAGCAGTTTACTTATTCATGTTTCTTATTACTGCATGTTGTAATGATGTGTTTTGTTATTTAATTTATTTTTTTTCATTCAGCTTGATTTACCACAGCCATGTCTTGAATAATATTGAAAAATTTAGGAGTGCTCAGAGGCAGGTAAATGAAGGCTGACAACATCATTCCTAATATGAGAAATGTAAGAGTATATAACATGACTTTTAAACACATTTGCTTATTTTTATTTAGTGTAGTGAACCACATAGAATCAGGTACAGTTTTACAGTAATTCACAATTACAGGTTTATTCACTAACTGATGTATAGATTCCATGCTGCAAGCTCAGTTTCATATGGCATAGATCGATGTGGATGCATAGGAAATGCATTCAGATCCCCTGTATTCTGTAAACACAATGGAAAAAGCTGAGCACATTTTATTAGGTTGGAACCTTCATCATTTATATTGATTGCACTGTGGCAAAAAAGCTTTAGTGAAGGTTTTTAATTTGCTTAATTTATAAATACTGCTTTCTGTGCTCGGTCCTTCTACAGCAACAAATATTCCTAATTAACGACCATATAAGATGATTTTTATGGCTGAAAATAATAATTTCTAAATGAATTCAGGTTATTGATGTTTCTAACCTGACTATATTGAAACATTTAAAAATTGCATAGAGTATTGATTTGTGGTCCGTTTTGAAGGTACTACCACATGCAGAGTTAATTACAGAGCTGAATTTCCAGGGTCTGTGTAGTAGACATAGATTTAAAAGGTCAGTTACATGGTGGCTTCTGCTAAAATAAATTATTACTTCTCAGCAATATGATAAAGCTTTCTGTCTAGAAAATCATGAAGTAGATGTGTGTCACTACATTCAAACAAAACATAGAACAGTGTATTGTGAAGTAAGAATTTTCCTAGTGTGTGTGTGTGTGTGTGTGTGTGTGTGTGTGTGTGTGTACACACACACACACACACACACACACACACACACACACACACACACACACACACACACACACCATGCATTCACAATCTGCAAGTTATTTGTGATTAGCACTTTAATGCGTGACCACACATGCATTCTGTTTCTTTTTTGTTTGACTATAGAGTCTTTTCTAAAATTAGCTAATTTAAGGAGCGGGGAGGAATTTCAGTTGTTTCCTTGTTAGTTCTATTCTTACTGCTTGTGCTTCTCAATATTACTCACTAGTTTCTCATATTTTAGTAGTGACTCTGCATAAACTCCATAGAAGTTATACTGCCCCATACACAGCCTACAATGACAGAGGAAGGACAGCCCACCTTAGTAGAAGTACAAAGTGCACAATGAAAAATTAAGGCAAGGAAAGCAGCAGGCACAAATGAAGTTACAGCAGATATGATCGAGGTGTTGAGTACATTAGGGAAGAGATGGTTCCATGGTGTATTTGTTGCAGTATAGTGAGAAAGACATATCTCAGGTGACTGGAGAACAAGCTTTGTAGTGCCAGTGTACAAGAATGCAACTATGGGCAGTAATGAGGTATCAAACCCCTGTCATGCTGTAAGTCATACTGCATGAAAGTTCTGGAGCTGGTTACTGATAAATGCAATATGCAAAGCAAGATAAGGCACAAGCAGTTCAGATTCAGACTAGGATGCAGTAAAACTAGCCCAGTGTTTGCAGTGAGACAGATAGTGAAGAAGAAGAAGAAGCTGGAGATTAGGAAAATTTCCAACTGGAAATTTCTATACATGGAGAAAGCATAAAACAACGTCCCAAGAGAGCTGAGTTGAAGAGTCCTATGATGGTCTGAAGTCCCAAAAACATTGGTAGAATTAGTGCAGGCTATGTATAATGACCCAGAGACATAAGTCCACACAGTGTTCAGACTCACAAAAGGGTTTCCAGTGGGAGTGGGTGTGCATTGAGGTTCAGCTCTGAGAAAACTGTTATTTATGCTGGTGATAGACTACATTAGCTAATGCATCAGACAGGACAGATCACCAAATATACTGTATGTAAATGATGTGTCACTGCAAGCAGATTCTGAGCAGTAACTTCAGAAAATGATAGGGAACGGAATGCAAAACTGAAGACAAAAGAGATGAAAGTGAATACAGCCAAGCCAGTGGTCATAACAACAGAACAAATGGTGGAATCTAAAGCTGAAAAGTGAGAAAGAAGGCAAAGACTGGAACAGGTTAACAACTTTAAGTACCTGTGCGGTGCAGCTGAGCACAGGAGAAATCAGAAGGAGCTCAAAGGCAAAAATAGGGGTGCTGAAGCCAGCTGGCTAAAGTGTCAGAGGTAGTGTGTGCCAAAGAAGATGAAAAATAAGATGTTGAAACAGTGATGGTATCAGTGGTTTTGTATGGCACAGAAATCTGGGCAAGTAAGGCAGAGCAGCAGAGGAAGCATGAAGTGATTTTGATGAAGTACCTGAGATGGGTAGTAAGATGAACACTGTGGGACAGATGAAGAAATGAGGACATTAGAGCTGAAGCCCCAGATGCAAAGTAGGTCAAACAGAACAGTTTATACTGGTTCAGTCACATGTTCAGGAATCAGGAAATTACTTGTTAAAGCAGATTTGGTAGACTCAGGATAGAAGTAAGAAGAAACAGTTTGACAGAAGACCTGCAACAATTGGGCATGACTGTTGAAGAAGGTAGGAGAGTTGCACTGAATTGACAGAGGTTGTGACAGTTGGTGTGGCTTCCCAAAACCATGTATAATTGGAGCAAAAGGGCATTATTGATGATTATGAAGATAATAAATAGATATAGATATAGGTATAAATATAGATATAGATACATACATATATGGATCTGCCAAAGTCAGTCTCACACATCTGTCAACCTTCTGTTTTGTTGACCAAAGTGTGTCTACAAGACAAACACCAACATATGGAGTTTTGCTTATTGCAAATGCTCCCATACATGAGTATAGGTATCTATCTGTATAAATCTATATCTGTCTCTATCTCTACCAATCTATGTAGTTAGCTACAGATTATATATATATATATATATATATATATATATATATATATATATATATATACACACACACACACCTCTAACGAAAAGTGCGGGGTACATCAATAGGTGCTCAGAATCCAATGTACATCCAATACATATGCCAAAACAATCCAGCACTCAGACCGGTATCCGGTTTCGCTCAAAACATCATCAGTGTGCTACATCATCAGGTGGAGCCCAGATTTAAATACTTAGTGCAGACATTCCAGTTACAAAATTTAAAGAGGTACACACATTTTCAATAAATCCCTACCCATTGATACCTAAATACAAAAAATGAAGCAATTTGTTCACTAACATTAATAAACATTTACATTATTAAGAACTTATATTGTCGCCAATATAAACAACATATGTTTTGATACCATAACCAAAATACCAATAATAATAAAAAATAAAAAATAATAAATAAATAAATCCCACCACCAACAGTACGACTAAACTAATAGCTTATCAAGTAAGGCTAAGACAATAGCTATTAATGTACTACAGTACCAAATCTGTTATAACTACCCATCTGAAATATATTCACATTTATCTAACCAACCAAATTATGCTGTCAGCATATTTGGTATAGGTTTCACCATTATAATATTTTGTAATTTTCAGTTGGATATAACAAGTATAAATCTCAATATTACAGTACTGTCTATATACACTTATAATACCAAAGGTGACTATATTATCTACTTATTTTACCAATGGTCATTCAGACCAGGTTTAAATAATGCCCCCAAATTCACTATCCACCTGCGTTCTTTCTGAGTGAGTATACGATGTTTGATTATTTAATTTGTTTCATGTGTTAATACCATGTCCAAACCTATGAAAACAAAATGCGCTGTAGTATGAATCATTTTATGTTTGTACAGAGCACTACGTGATCTCTGACACTTAATGTCACTTATATGAAGGGCTATTCTTTGCTTAAATACACAAGAAGTCTGTCCCACATAGAAAGCCCCGCACTGGCAAACTGCCATATAAACCACCCATGAACTGCTACATGTAATAAGATATTTAATGTCAAACACCTTCTTTGTGTTAACAGATGTAAAAGATTTTGTTTTAGCCATCAATTTACAATATTTACATGTTCCACAATATGTACTACCCACTATATTTGTAAGTGGCTTGAGTATTTCAGACTTACCCTTTTTGAAGGAAGAGAAATACTGTCCTAAACTTTTACCCTTTCTATATCCAAAATGGCATACTTCATCTACTAGATTGGTAAAAAAAGTATCAGAATGTAAAACATGCCAATGTCTGGCCAAAATATTTTTAATACGAAAAGTATTAGTACCATAAGTAGTTATAAATCTAACTGGTTGTATCCTATCATTCTGATCCTTATCCATAAGTAATGTGGGTCTGTCCATTTGACTAGCCGCCTTATGTGCATAGTTAACACAACTCTTTCTGTAGCCTCTTCTTATGAACCTGTCTTCCAGTTCCAGAGCCTGTTTCTCATACATACTGTTGTGTGAACAAATTCTTTTAACTCTCTGAAACTGAGATCCTGGTATATTGTGGATTGTGTGGGGGGATGACAACTACTGGCGTGCAAAAATGCATTTTTAGAGAAAGGTTTTCTATGCAAATCAGTATTCAAAAATCCTTCTTTAGATTTATAAACCTTGACATCCAAATATTCAACCTGCAGTGGATTGATACCACCCGTAAATTTGATACCATATTAATTTAAATTTAGATATTCCACAAATTTCTGCCAATCCAACTGGTCACCCCCCCCCCCCCACAACCCAACAATCATCCAGGTATCTTCGCCACATAATAAGTTCTTTTTTAATGATAACCAGGGCAGTATATATGTATTGCACTTCTAAAAACCCCATGAACAGATCAGCATAGGTGGGGGCGAAAGTAACCCCCATTGCTGTTCCCTTTACCTGTAAATACCACTGTTTATGAAACATAAAAGCATTATGTTCCAATACCAATCTAAGTAGATGAATTAAAAATTCTCCTTCCTGCTCACTATATAAGCCTGACTGCATCATCCAAAATTCAACCACTGTTATACCACCTGTATGTGGAATACTGGTATACAGTCTTTCATAATAACTTAAATTTTCACATCCATGGATGCTCTTGGTATATTTCCAGCGTACTCTTTCCAGTTTACTCATGCTTGTTTTCTTATAGGGTTTCTATATTGTTATTCCATACTCAAGTTTTGGGTCTAATATAACTAATAAACAATGACTTAATCATTTCTAATTTCCTAGACTTTATAAATCTTTTTATACAACCTATAGTTCTATAACTACCATATAATCAATTGGTTGATATGATTAGAAAAACTCAAAGATGGATCTATCCATATACCCAGGTCCTTAAATGAATCTTATGGTGGGTCACATGTGCAGGAAATTAGAAGACAATTCGATGAAGAAAATTTGGGAGAGACAGAGAAAGGGCAAGAGGAAGCGAGACATCCAGCTAAGACATCGGTGAGTTTCATGATGAGAAGACCTGCAAGAGTCAGACAAGATAGTCAATGTAGTCAAGAAAGGTAGGAGAGTGGCACTGAATTGTGGCAGGTGGTGGTGTCAAGCGGAATAGTCATCGAAGTATGATTAGATATGTTATTGAAAATAATTGGAAATTATTACAAACTAATCCTGGTTGCATAAAATAGTAGGTGAAACTATATTGTTGATAAATCAGAGAGGTTAGAGCATGCAGAGTCAATTGGAAAAAAGAATGGATAACCATGATAAGTCAAATGTTTCTAGTAAGAGTAAGGGTACTTTCAACTGTAGATGCTGTAAAGATGTAACTACATAAGTAATTGCCCCTATTTTTTCATTTTTTTTATCTTAGATCTGGGTGTCCCTTTAGGAGTACTGAGAGATAACATCTATACCACAGATGGTGTGGTTTATGTGGTCAGTTGTACTCGTGTTCTGCTTTTTGTATAGGGAAAATTAGATTGAAAGTACAGTAGATAATTCTAGACCACTGTTATTCATTTATAAGGAAGAAATAATAATAATGCTTTATACAGGCACTCTATTAAATGCAATAACTTTTTTATACAAAATTTGACTCCTAGCATGTGAGGATTTGAACTCTAGATTGGCTACCAGTATGTTTCTTGGTTTAAATTAAATTAAATCAAACCTACCTTGAAAGCCAGAATTGTAAAATGAGTCCAGTGATTTTTTTATGGGTATGTTTAATGATGATTAAATTGTGCTAAGCATGTGATGATTATATTTATTGATCAATATTAAATATGTATGTGCTATTTTATAGTACAAATTACTTATTATTTAAATGTTTATATTATTTTGGAAAAGCATTCTGAAGAGGCCTTGTTAATATTCTAGTTGTAAAGTGCTAACCTTGATTTTACTAAATAGCTTGTTAGTCTCTTTATCTGTCACACACACAGATATATATATATATATATATATATATATATATAAATATATATCTACACACACACACACACACACACACACACACACACACACACACACACACACACACACACGTGTGTGTGTGTGTGTGTGTGTGTGTGTGTGTGTGTGTGTGTGTGCTGTGTGTGTGTGTGTGTGTGTGTGTGTGTATATATAATGGGCAGGATTCACGAAGCCTCCGTGTAAGAGTTATAACTCTTACATGGAGGCTGCAGTTAAACGAAGTGATGTCAGCATGCTCTGCATATTTATGAGAGCATGCTGAATCACACCTAAGGCTAACACGGTCCATGTAAGACAGTAGGGGGCGTGTCCGTAGGCCGAGCCCTGTAAGCGGACACACCCCCAGAACAGTAAAAGTGCCCAAAGTAAACACCCATGACAGAGTCCTTGGAAATGTGACTAAACACAACACAACACATGCCCCCACAGACTACGAGCATAAAATGTACAAATGAACATCTCATAATTTTTTTTTAAATTGTAAAGATGTTTAACCGTGAGTGCACTCGTTTGCGTGGGCGTGCCCGTAGCACAGCCACAGGTAGCAGTCAGTGGGAAAGCATATAAGAACTAAATATGCAAAGTAAACCAAGAAGCAATAGCGTAGCAGTAGAGATGTTGGCTGAAGAGCAGGCAGTCATGGTTCGAGCCCCCACAGCACCAATTTTTATTTTTAGCAAAATAAGCACGAAACAAGTCCCTGACAAACATGTACCCATAAAATCACATGTTATGTAAAATGTAATGAAATAGCCCATTTATATTGAAGAAATGTGAGGTAACAAAACAATAAAAAAAGCCAGATGTGCCCATAGCTGAGCTACAGTTTAACAGGGTGAGTGCATCTGCCCGTAGGTGAGCAGTGGTTTAACTGGTGCAAAATGAGTGCCCGTAGGTGAGCAGTGGTTTAACAGGTGCAAAATGAGTGCCCGTAGCTGAGCAGTGGTTTAACACGCTGAAACTATGTGCCCCTAGCTGAGCTGAGCGTAATATGCGTGCTGATAGCCAAATGAGGCTTAAACCAGCGTTTCCCATTTGCGCGGAGCTGCGCATCGCGCAAACAAGCTAACCGACGGGCAACGTTGAGCAAGCCGTATCAAAACTGCCTTTACACAGACACACCCCTCAGCTTGTCTAGACAGTCATAAAAAATAAAAAGTAGTGGCCAGGTTCGAACCCAGGATGCTATTCACCATAGTCAAGGTACTGAACCACTAAGCCATGACAGCAGTACCTATAAATGCAATAATAGCAAATATATAGCAATGAATACAAACTGAAGCATGACAATGCAGGTTCAGTGAAGTTGATACAATTCCAAAATGGCCAATCACAGATATGTGCAGGAAAAACGGCCTATATAAGCCCCATAGGCGGGAATACACTGCATAAACGATTGTAGAACTGACTTGCAGCCAGAATGACAGGAGTAGGTGAGGGTAGTTGCTTTCGAGCACAGAGGTGAGGCATTGAGGAGTCCAGGTACATGATCTGGCTCCTAGTCCACAATCATGAGGCCCAACTCATGCAGGGCCAGGTCCTGTGGGGAGCATATAGGGCTGAGGCGTGGGACCGGTTGGCTCATGATCTCACCAGTGCCACAGGGATTCCAAGGACTGGTGAGCAGGTCCGTCACCACCATGCGGACCTGAAGAGACGCAAGCAGGACCAATTGAACCTTTGGATCCAGGAGGCCCAGCAAATGCCCAACTCCCCATTACTGAGTAAGTTACATTTAATTATGTATGTAAGAAATTAAACTAGCTGATATTATGGAGATGTGTATTCCAATATTACTTCATTTATATTACAGCTGCAGGTGTCCGTTCTGCGAACCGCAGAGCCTATGGCGATAGGCTGGTGCGGTTGCGCCACCAGGCAGGTCAGTAATCCACTCCCAGTAACTGTAAAGAAATATAAAAGTATGACAGTTAGCAAAAGAGTGCAGTGTAATCACTAAGTAATAAAATGTACAAGTAACAGTGTAAAAGTGTTTGCAAGTATTGCTTGATTACAAAAGTGTGTTGCAGTCTGTAATCCAAACAGAAAAATGAAAATGTCTGACATAAATTCTGAAATAAAGATGCCCCACCTGTAAGAAAATAGTACACAACCTGCAGCAGGCTGAAAAGTACAGCTGCAGAAGATGATGAAATCACATGTGTGAAATATATCCCTGTTGAAATACTGAAACATGACAGAAGTGAGACTGCTGGAAAGGATTGTAATAACTATTTATTTATTTTATTTATTTTATATTTGTTAACCGGTCTAGTCTAGCTGGATACATATCCTTTTTCAGTAGAGGCCCGAGGAGAAAAGCTCCAACATAGTGGTTAATACAATTGGAAAATACAAGTTAAAGAATACAAGTTAAAAAAAAGGTACATGTTACAAATACAAGAAGAGAGAGAATTTTTCAATAGATGTTAAATATGACAGTAGAGCAATCAGAAGGTTATACATAGCTGAGATTTCTTATATACAAATAGTATATAGACTAATACAAGAAAAATAAACATGTTTGCAATTTTATGATAGAGTTTAGACATTTGGAAGGATTTCAGAATATATATTAGTCAGGTTCATGACATGGGCATAGCCATTGTGTTTTGAGATATTCTTTCAGGTTGTTTTTGAACTGATGGTGTGAGGTTGTAATTCTAAGGTAGTTTGGCAGGGAGTTCCACGGCTTGCCAATGGAGTTGGCAAAGAGGGCATCACCACCTGAGTTCTTAGCTTTGATGGTTCGGATCTGGGTGCTGTTGGATGATCGAAGACTATTAAGGTTAGTGTATGGGGTCAAAATGCTAGATAGTGAGGGAGTTCTATCCGGTTGGTTGATTAATTTGCAAGCTTCAGTGAGTTGGTTAAGTTTGAGAAGGTTTGGGAGTTCCAACCAGCCAAGTTTCTTCAGGTTGAGACAATGGTGAGTGCGATAAGGGGATCCAGTTATAAATTTAGCAATGTGGTTGTAGGCAGTAGAGAGCATGTTGAGTTCACGTTTGTTGAGGAAAGAAAGGACTGGGGAGGTATAGAGGAGGGTGGAGAGAAGATGTGTGTGGGCAATAGTTAATTTGGCAGTCGGAGTTAGATAGTTTTTTATTCTGTACATGGATCCTAGTTTTTGTTAAGAGATTTTACAGTTTGTGTAATGTGAATGTCAAATTTGAGTTTATATCTATAGTTACACCTAGTAATTTGGTACTGGTGACAGGGGTTATGATAGTCCCGTTGTTGGATTTAACATGGAAGGTTGTATTGTCGTTGTTTGTGAGTTCTGTTCCTAGGGTTGAGAAGACGTTGGGAGAAAATAGTAGTAGTTTGGTTTTAGTTGGATTGAGTAGGAGTTTAAGGTCAGTGAACCATTTTTCTACTAGAGAAAAACAGTGTTGAGTGGTGGTTTGGAGATTCAAGAGGGAGACATCAGAGCAGATCAAGGTGGAATCATCGGCATATTGGATGCAGGTGGATTTAGGGATGACTGAGTGTAGGTCATTTATGAAGATGGAAAACAGAAGTGGACCCAAACTTGAGCCTTGAGGAACACCTATGGTATTGGGGAGTAGGCCTGATAGTCTGTTTTGCCACCGGACAGCTTGTTGCCTACCAGTGAGGTAAGCCTGGAACCAGGTTAGTGCTGGGGTGTCCAGATGTAGGGTTGCAAGGTTGTTTAGAAGGAGCTGGTGATTGACCATATCGAAAGCTTTTGATAGGTCAAGAAAGAGGGCGGAGGATATTAGTTTGTTATTACGATTGTTATTAATGGAGTCAACAAAGGAAAGGAGGGCCGTGGTTGTACTGTGGTGGGGGCGAAAGCCATGCTGGGAGTTGGACAGGAGATGATTACAGGTTAAGTAGTGAAGAAGTTGTTTGTGGATGCATCTTTCCATAATTTTCGCTATTGGGGACAGTATAGCTATTGGTCTATAGTTTGATATTTCTGTGGAGTTACCTCCTTTGTGAAGCGGAATGATGTAAGAGATCTTCCAAATAGAGGGGATGCTGGCTTCAGTTATGGTTCTATTGATAAGGATTGATATAGGGTAGGCGATTACATCAGACGCAATTTGTAAGAATTCCGCTGGGAGGTGGTCAGCCGCAAGGGTGGTTGGCTTGAGCTTTTTTAAGAGGGTACGTATGTAAGAGGAAGAGACTGGCTTTAAAGTGAAAGGGATAGGGACAACGTCTCGTGGTTTTGTGGTCGATGGGGGATTGGAGGTAAGTTGATTGGCTAGAGTTTGGATTGTCTCGGTGAAGAAGGAGTTAAAGGTATTAACTATTTCTTCCTGACCTTTCTCAATAAGTACCTCGGGGGTTGGGGTAGTAGTTTTACCTGGGCGCAGGAGGTTGTTAAAACCAGCCCAGAATTTTTTAGGGTTATTCTGGTGTTTGTCCTGGAGGAGGCAGAAGTATTGTTTTTTGTCTTGGGTAATGGCTGTTTTGGTAGTGTTTCTTAGCTGTTGAAATTTAGTATGATTTTGGGGGGTTTTTGTTGCTCTCCATGTATCCCAGGCTTGGTCACGGAGTTTAATTTTGTTTTTTGTTTCACTAGTTAGCCAGGGAGCTAAACGTACTTTGGTTCTAATTTGTCTATGTGGGGCATGTGCGTCAAGTATCTTAAGGAAAGTGTCGTTGAAGTGGGACACACTCTCCTGGAGGGGTAGAGTTTTTAATAGGGTCCAGTTGCAGGATTTTAGGTCATCAAGAAATAGTTGTGGGATAAATTTCTTTTTGTTTCTGATAAGTCTATATAGGGGGGGTTGGAAGTTGGGCATTTATGTTTAATAATATAAGTTATTAGATGGTCACTGAGATCACTGGGAAGGGTCCCTGTGGTATAGTTGTTTGAGTCTCTGTTGGTAAGGATCCAGTCAATGGTACTTTCTTTTTGGAGAGTATTTCCAAACTACAGGTAAAACATGTCAATAAAGCCTAGAAGTAAGTACCATCCTGAATAGTAAAATGAAAACAAGTGAGAGAGTGTGAGAAAGTGTCATGAATCCAGCAATACAGTAGTAATAACCCCTGAATAAAGTATACTGCAGTCAGTACAGAATGAAATGCATGTGAGAATCAAAACCAAACAGCGAAATCTGTTCAAAGTGTTGCTGCATCTGGAATGTGTATCCCAAAATCTGGATATGTTGCTCTCAGTCTGCAATATGCAGATAGTATGATTGTCTGATATATCAAACATCCACACCTGTATATAGCTATATAAAGCAAATGTAGCAGGATGATGTAGCTGAACAAAGCTAGATATGAATGTGTATGAAGAACAATAAAATGTATATTGATGTTGCAGTAACAGTCCTATCACCAAGTTGAAGTAGTTATCATACAGGAAACTGTAGTTAGAACAGTAGTGTGTATATATGTGCAGCTATTAGAAATGTACAGCATATGTATTGGTATTCGAAGGTGTTAATATTATTTTCTTCACCCCACCCTATAACCACATATAACCCATTCCACGTGAAAATGGTATGTGCAATCACAATTAACACCCCTGGACATTTGTCCTGTTGGGTCATATATATTTGCATGTCCGTTGATGCATCTGCCCTGTTCATACATCCAAACCTGATGGCCTGTTGCCATCAATCAACCTTGCATGTTGTTGGACTGTGTATTGCTGTTCAAATTATGCATGTGTTATGCTCGCTGTTCAATGGTGTGAATATCTGGGTGTTTGGTTAATGGGAATACTAATGCATGCTGTTACAACTAATTGTGAATGGTATTATATGTCACTAACCCAAACTGTCATGACATAATGCAAAACATAGGATGACAGGGAAGGTGGGTTCCAGCGGACCCACCTCTCCCACCTCAGCTGGCGAGTGCACCTGGCACTAGTGCCCAATCTGGACCCTCCTCTGGTGGCCCTGTACCACCTGCAGGTGGAAGCGCTGCAGGGGATGGGGCTCGTCCCCCCTCTGCAAGCGTGGCCGGAGGAGAACCACCACTCACCCTCCGTAGCGTCCGGACTGTGGTGCGTAGGGAGATCCGGGACTCTGTTCTCGAGCCCCTACGCCAGCTTGAGGCACAGGTGGCACAACTTACGGGCATGCCTGTTGCCCGGCCTACACAGCCCCCAGCACAGCCCTGTCCTGGGCAGTGAAGGAACAGTGGCAACTGCCTATGGGTGGGGATATCAGTTCCACTGTTGCCATCTGTGGGCTCATGGGCTCTGGATATCCAAACCTCCATCCCCGTCAATTGTGTAACCCCCCACACGTGTGATACACCGCCCCTGTATGCGTCTTGTTTGTCTTGTCTGTTGACCTACCCAACCTACCTCCCCAGCTATACCGACTTCCTTCACCTGACATACCACTCTCACCTGAAAAAAAAAAAAAAAAAGGGCACTCTGTACCCACAAAAACATTACGCCCCATACATAGCTTCCCATTCTGCACACATGTCTGCTGGACATGGAAACTATCAATTACAATTGGCTGTACAACAAGTATTATTGTTGTCCTGACACCTCTCTCAGGGGTGGAAGGTTTCAAATGTCACACCAAATTACATACATATGCACAGCTGTTGCTGATGAAGAAATGGGCAGCTATGGGCCTTACCTACATCCCTCCTGCAAATACCAAGCTTGTTTCCCTACTGCCTTACCCTCTTTGTGACCCCTTTTTCACCACTTTCCTGTCTCCCCATTTTCATTTCTTTCAAAGAAAATAGCGCGGGTGTGCGCCAGAGTAAGCACTGTTAAGCGGTTGTAAGCAGGTGTGCGCGTGTGTGCGCGGAGCTGAACGCCAGTGTGCATGCGGGAGCTCCTCGCAAACCAGTGCTAACCCGGTTACAACTGCTTAAAAGTGCCTTAGTCATTCTGATTGACAGGTCCTGTAGTCAGTTTAAAAGCAAAATAAAATCCCACTGTCAGTCCCGAACCCAGGACCTTGGAAACAGTAGTCTGTATGACCTACCACTAAGCCATGACTCTTATACAAGAACATTGTGCTAAAATAAATATAACATGTAATAGTAGGGATGAATGTAAAGGGAATATAGGATGTGTAGTACACAAAGCATGTCATTTAGAATTACTGTCAAAACTACTGGATTCCCATAATAGTAGTGTGTGAAAAGAAACAGCCATACTAGTTGGTAGCTTGTAGGTAATAATGTCAGTTAATGTACATATATAAATGTATGTATATTTACATATATATATATAAATATATATCTATATATAGTTGTAGGTGTCATTGTGCATACACACTTACTACAGGGAACAGGAGAGAGGAATGGGAAATGTGAATCTACAACACAGCCTGAATCATGAGAGAGATACTAACCTTTACACTCACAGAACAGTGTCCACAGCATACCAGCATGGTCCCCGCCCTTACAATCTGAAAGGGCAACGCCTATCTCACATACCCTTTTATAGCACTGTCCTGAAATCACAGTGAGAACTGCAATCAGTACACAACTGGCTGCATGCAATTAGCAAATGCTGGCTTACAATTGGTGCAGAGGCCATCACATGGACCTATGCAGATACCTACAAAAGCATCCTGTACTAACACTCCACATATGCAATACGTTCATTGCACTGTCTGGAAGCAGACAGAGGGAGAGAGACAGACAGAGACAGAGAGAAAAAAAAAACACACGCTACACACTGTGACTCTAAGCTGTCAGCAGTGACAGTAGCAGCAGGAAGAGGAAGCAGTGGTAACGCAACCAGCTGCGACTAACACAGGTAATGCAAAGTAGCAGGTTAATAGTCTGCATAATGTGAACCCTCCAAATGTGTCATAGGTCTGTATCTATAGGTATGTCCATGTGATATGTTGTGTGTACGTAGTTCCACCAAAAGGGGATGACTATACATTACATGTCAATCAGTGTTAGGCCATGATCCTGGCAGCAGTTGTCTGTGCGTTGCCCTCAGCAATGGCTGTAGTGACTGTTTTGAAAGGTCAGCCAGGTTCAAAAGCCAGGATCAGCCCATCACAAGGGCAAACTGGCTGGGAACAAGTGTCTGCAGGTACCCGATATCACTGCATATGCATCCCATACTGAATAATTCCATAGCTTAGCAGACCAGGCCGGTTATGCATATGATGTGGTAGTTCCCAGGGTCAGTAGAGGTGCCTCCTTAGTGGTGTGGGACCACTGTTGCTGTATGCCAGTGTCCAGGTACATATCCTGTAGTACGGCCAAGATTAATTATCAGTCTTATATGCAGTTTTATGTCCTCTTGGAGTGCATGTAGCACACATCCAGGGATACCATCAGGTCACAGTGATGCTGTGTGTTCTGCTTTGCTGAGGGCGGCCCTCACCTGGACATGTGAGATGATAGGGAGGTTACATACAGCTGTGATAAGTATTTCAACTGGTGGGGGAGAAGGAGGGGGATACGTGCACCGAACCTGTCTGCAAGAATGTTGCCAATATCTGTGTGTTTGGTGAATGTTAAGTAGGTGTGTATTAACGCAGAGCATATCTGAGGCATTTGGTCCATATGTGTAACATAACTGAAGAAGGCCTTGTGGTTATCCATAGTGTTTGTGGCCATTTCCCTCTCAGAATAGGCCGTGGCTGTTGTTGTGAGAGACCGTAGCATGGTACCAGTGCTGACCACAGATGCCTTCCCTTAATGTGAATCTGCTCTGTCCTGCAGTATCCTCCTGCTATTGTTATACAATCTGCCTTTGTCTGGGGTCCACTGGACAGGATGCCTAACCTTTGTACATAGGGTCTGGGTTCAAAATGTGTGTGCAAGTTCCATGCAATCTGTGGGATGTCCGTGGTAAGCATTTGCAAAGGGGTCAGCAGTGTGGGTTGTGGCTTCCACTGGCCCAGTGTGCTGCATGGATACCATCTCAGTCCTAACAAGTGAATAACTGTCTAATCACATACATATCAAAGTAGTCTACTGGGCTGGTGGAGGTGGTGGGATATGTATATCCAGGCCGAGTAACTTGTGTCCACATCACACTAGTGGATGGCGTCCCACGTACAGTACCTTGGGATGAACCCCCAGAGTGAGGTTGTGTATTGGACCTGTCAGTGTGTGCTGACCGATGGGGCATGCTACTATGTTGTGTGGAATGTGGCAGGTATTGTTGCACAGGTGTTGGCTGAGCACTGATATCTGGCCATGTACTTGTGTATCCACCACGAGACACACACATGCAACATATGGGAGTAGTAGTATATCACTACACATGAGTATCATGTATAGTATGTGTGCCATATATTGCTGACATAGTCTGCTGATATCCTGTTTATGTTCTCTTCCAGGGAGATGGCGCGTCAGCGTAATCCCGCCTACTCTGCAGCGAAAGATGAGGAGATACACCAGAGCCTGGTGCGGGAGTATGACATACTGTTTTCCCGCACCAGTCAGAATCAGCAGGAGAGGGCTGCACTGTGGCAAGACCTTGTCCATAGGGTAAATGACATTGGCACGCATAATAGGACATATGAGCAGGTACGACATCACTGCAGTGATTTAATCAGAAATGTCCATCAGTGTGCGTCGGATAGCCACAGGCAACAGGTTGCCACAGGAGGTGGGGTGGCCACACATCCCCCCCTCACCAGATTGGAGGGGCTACTCCTAAGTGTTGTGGCTCCAGCCCTGGAACAGCAACAGCAATACACCTGCATCATGATGGAGGCTGGATCCACACAGCAGCACGACATGGAGCATGCAGGTAATATGCCATATGTACACTTGACTGTTCTGTACACTGTTAGTTTATGCATGTGTAAGGTGTGTCTGTGGTATGTAGCTGTCATCATAGTATATAATTGTGCATGTGTGATATTGGCAATATCAGCAGCTGACGTGTGAAAGGCAACTGGTGTACTACTGCACTGTATCATATGCAGTATCAATGGCACAGTTGTGCCCACTGACATTAATCTCATCATTTCTGCAGGTCCCTCCAGGGTTACAGCAAGGCAGGCCATCCATGCTGGTGAGTGTGTTTAACAATACCTATAATAGTCCTGATAGTGCTAGTAACACTAGTGTAACTCAGTAGTGCTCTGTGTGTATACTGCGGGGTGTGCATGTGTGCAGGTGTGCCTGTGCCCATGTGTGCATGTGTGCATGTGTGCAGGTGTGCCTGTGTCCACGTGTGCATGTGTGCATGTTTGCATGTGTGCCTGTATCCACGTGTGCATGTGTGCATGTGTGCATGTGTGCCTGTGTCCACGTGTGCATGTGTGCATGTGTACACGTGACCATGTGCGCATGTGTGCATGTGTGCATGTGTCCACATGTGCATGTGTGCATGTGTCCACGTGTGCATGTGTCCACGTGTGCATGTCTGTATGTGTGCATGTGTGCCTGTGTGCATGTGTGCATGTGTGCATGTGTGCCTGTCCATGTGTGCATGTCTGCATGTGTGCCTGTGTCCATGTGTGCATTTGTGCCTGTGTCCATGTGTGCATGTGTCCATGTGTGCAAGTGTGCATGTGTGCATAAGTGCATCACTGGTAACATTGTGTGGACACTGTAAACTGTGTTTCCTGTCTTCCTCCCACAGGTTCTGGTGCTGCTCTGGTGTCCTGCAGCAGGGAACCTGAATCTGGTGCCACAGGTACTGGTAATGATGATATCTGTGTAATGGTACAGGAAGGTGTGTCAGGGTCCGCCATTGGTCAGCCAATTGACAGTACACAGCTGTCAACCCCATCATTGCGCACAGTCATCCTGCCAGAACATCCTTTGTCACCATTGTCCCTAGGTGATGGACAGGATACAGTGGGCATTGACCAGGGTAATGTGGTATCTGTGGCACATACTTCCCCACACAGCAGCCATGGGCAGGGTCCTGCAATGGTACCACACAGACAGTTGCCCATGGGTTCTCGTGGGAGCATCCGTGGGCGTACTGCCTCTGGCAGACGTGCCCAAAGAGGTCTGTCAACCTCAGCTATGTTTTGGGCTGTCATGCAGGCACAGTCGCGTATGGAAAGGTACACCAGACAGGGTCTGAGGGAGCTGAGAGCATGTCGCACAGCCATGACTGACAGTATGCGTGACATCGCGGATGCTATCCATAATTTCACCGATGTCATAGACAGGCATTGTGGGGACATAATACAGCAGTTCCACAACCAAATGTCCATGAGCCAGGGCAATGGTGGGCGGTTGCGGCGTTGACGTGGCCGTATGCCAGCAACAGCAGCAGCTGGCAGTCGGAGCGGATGACAACAGGCCCGTGCACACCCCCATAGTGCCAGCAGCAGCCCCAGCAATGCTGGGTCTGTGCTGTCATCGGAACGCCCTAGGAGACCACGTGCACGTGGCTCTGGACAGTCCCAACAGGGACCTGTGTCCAGTCAACACACTCCCGCTTCTGATGACAGTACCCAGTCTGGCTTAGTACTGGATACGGTCCGTAGCACCCCTGCCAGGCACAGGTACCGTGTCCGTGCCCACAGACACTGATCTGTATGACCTGCCAGGTGCAGTCTGTGGCTGTCCACAAACCCCTGTAAATGGCAGCCATGAGGTGGAACTGTGTGCGTGCATACACACATGCGAAATGTTAACACCTAGGGTGACCACATACACGCACACACTGCACCAACAGTGCCCCACCCTGTACTGCTGCCCTCACCAACACACATACACACACATGTCAATTGGTGGTATCAGTGGCAGACTCAGGCATACCTAATTCACACCCTGTGCATATGATGACACTGTGCCACCTCCTGCAATCTCCAACATCATTGCGGAACAGGTAAACACGTTGCTGATGCACAGGGTGACTACATAGAAGTGTATTAGTAGTATCATGTTGGTAACAGTACAGTGTGCTGATATGACTGTGTGTATATCCCAGCATGCCTGATGCAGTAACCGTATGAATGTCCTGAATTGTTATCTGCACCCATAGTACGTACCAAAGTGTAACAGCTGCACATAATTGCATGCCGGTGGTGAGGATGTCAACAGATAGCCGCATACATGGGTAGCACAGGGGGGAAGCTAACGCAAGTAGTGATATGCAATGGTGGACATGTACAGTAATGGTGTCAAGTTGCCCACAATGACTATGCAATGTGGATGTTTACGCATGTTGATATGTGTGCAGTACCAATGTAATCCAAATCACAATTAACTATGACATAATATCAGTTCTACCATGGGCATCTGCTGTGTATTCCTGGGTACATGTTGATAGTGCCTACATATTTGCATTGTTACTTACTGTTAGTGTTACCCCTTCTTTGTTGTACAATGAACTACTTCCAGCCCTGCTTACTGTAGCTTTGTTTGCATGCATGTTCGCTTGGGGTTCCCTGGAACACTGCTTACACCTGCAATGCAGAGTTACAGTGCTTCTGTGGACTCCTAGTGACATCTGCATAGCGTACGATACGTATGTCAAGTTTACACATGACAGAACATCACTGTCCATCCTGTTCGCATGTACGTTGCCTGTGACACATTGCACATGTCTTACCTGGCATTTACCCATGTGTGCAGTCATATATGCCAGTGCTATGAAACAGTAGCAGTACACCCACACATACACACCTTCAGTATGTTGTTCCCCATTGGCCCTATGTGTTGGTACTCACCATGGCAATCACACTACTAGGGTAGCATGTGCAAAGGTAACCTGTGAATCACCTCTATGGTCCAGTTGTGGTTTATGTGAGTCATGTGGCAATGTCACAGCTGCCACATGTATGCAGTCAGCCATCACCCTTGGCCAGGAACATTACAACACATGTGTGGGATGCCACCACATAGCCAATCTGGGGACTGAGCTCTTTGAACCCAGTAATGCCATACCCTGTCAGGTGGCATGTCATATTACAGTGACTACAATACAAGTCAGATATAGACATGCACTGACAGCATGCTGAACACACTGGGGCATACGTGGGGACTCAGAATAGCATCCTGCCTGAGCATCACACACCTCCACAGCTGGCACACAGGCATATGTTACGTCGGAACAGAGCACATGCCACACATGGCACACACATCCCGTGTGCCACACACTCACAGCATGTAGGGCTACACAACACACCTGCTACAGATGTGTCAGGTACCTGTCTTGGGTGCTGCACTGGGGTCCCGCTCAACAGGCTGTATCTGGTGAAGGTCACAGTGATATGCCTCAGGGGCACAATGGTCCACCACAGAACACATGCATACAGGTCAGTCAGAGGCATGGACACATATGACTCACTCATTGACCATGCCACTATGGATGACCTGAGACATACCTCCCTGGACTACATGATAGGGAACATAGAATGGATCTCTCAGCATGTGGCATGGGCCAGTATGAGCCTGATCTTGGTTGCCAACATACCCTCACCAGGTATGCTACCACTATATGTAGGAAGGGTGTTGTATGTCTACAGTCTGCTGGGATAGATATTTTGCACTCTGGGGGGGGTGTTTGCACTGCACCTGTCAGGTTGTATGTTAGCAATATGTGTGTGTGTTTGGTATGTTGTTTGTAATATCTGTGTGATTCGGAGCATATCTGTGGATGCCCAACATGGTTCCTACCATCAGTTAGGAAAGTCTTGTGATTATCCTTAGTGTCCTGTACAATTTGTATCTTCATAGGTTCATGGGTTCATACTAGGCTATCCACCCTAGGGCATTAGTAAGCCTAGCCAGAGTGTGTGTGTCTTCCGCCACCCCTTGCTATGTTTCTATTATGGCCATTTATGAATTTCTTTACTGTGCCTCGGTCTGGTCGTGACACAGTGAAGACCCCCAGTATACATGTACGATCATCCATCCACTTGGCAATATTCCTGTTGAGGGGTGTCAGTGAGGATCTCTGCCTAACATGGATTGGGATCCTGTTTCTGGGTGTGGGGAGCCTCTGGGCTATGTATCTGTCCCTCCAGCACATCTTATTTCATTATGTGTTGAGGCTGACATCTGTCACTCTCACAGCTCCAATGGCTTTGATTTCCTGTGGTGGAGCATGTCCATTACTCCTGTGTTGGACATGGCTTTGTACAACAGACATACAATGCCTCTGTGTAGGCAGTCTGTGACTGCATTCAGCTGGGGTGTCTACAGCCAGGCAGCATATGACATATATTTCACACCCTTTATCCTCTTGGTGGGGTAACTATGAGGACTTCCGAACCGCTGCAGGTGTCACATACGGTACATCCCATATGAGTCATTGTACTAGATTATGGGTCTGATAAGGGAACAGTACAGCGGCACAGTGACCTCTGTTGATGTAGATGTGAATCCTTTCATGATACGGTGTCCAATATCGACAATCTTCCTAGCCACATTGGCATTGTGAGTGTCACATGACAGATTATTGTCGACTTGTGTCCCTAGGTCCCTGATTACTCCTTGCATACATAATGGTTTGCCACCTATGTGGTAATTTGTGTGTACCTTGTCTGGTATTTGGTGGGACATTCATACTGTCCAGTGTCTTCAGGATGACTGAGTGGAGTTCTTGTGTGTGAGAGTGTGGTCTGTCGCATGCTACAGACTGTACAGCAGTTTGGACTACACTTAGGTGCACATGGGTGGTCTCCGCTGCTTTGTGCATTGTCAGTTACCTGGCCATATGGGTGTCTGTGCTGCATATGGATACTCCCCCTTCTTTGATGTTTTGGTCCAGGTGTTGGGGCCATAACACATGATATGTGGTATAACCTAGTAGTGCTGGTGTGCTATCACTAGGCTTGCAGCAGGCTTCTGTCACTGCACAGACATCGATGTTCTCCATAATGGGAAGTGCCTCAGGGGCATGCATATTGCAGTTTACACATCTGGCATTGGTCAGCATTATCCTTATGTTTCCTACCACTTATGTTTTCTAGGGTGGTGGGTAGTCTTTTTGGCCTTGCCTACATATGGCTCTATGGAGGTGGCAAAGGCCTTATCCAGTATCCAGACGCACAGGGGTAACAGGTGCAAGCCATCCCTGGAACAGCAGCATGGCTTGTCATGCTTGACATCTCAAGCAGACAGACATTAGACCCTCTTGGACTGACAGCTGTAACTGTGCCAGCTGTTAAACATGATCATTCTGTGTTTGTATTGTGGCATCATTCTTGGTGAGGGTTGGATGCTGCACACAGCCAGTGTCATACCGGCCTGGGGTACATACTCAGAGGGATCATCCATGTCTCTTTTCATGTAGACCAGGGAGGTACATCTCAGGTCATTCACACCAGCATGGACATTGAGTGCATCATATTTCTGCTTGCTTTGGGGTGACCTGCGTACTTGTGTTATGTGGCATTTTGTGGCAGCCTACAGGCAGCTTACTCTACCCTTTCCCTTGCTCAGTCTGGTGAGTGGGACAGCAGTGTGTCTGCCTATACAGACACCTATTACAACTGTATCAGGCATGTTGTTTCTCCTTCTGGCCTGTGACTGTTTGGCACACCAGTTTTGTGTACTATTCGTTGCATGTGCTATGTTTGGAGGTTGTGGTTGCTTGTGATCTGCTTTGGAGGCTTCTGTTGGTGTGGTGTGTTTGTAATTAGGGCCTCTGGGAATATTTTTCTGTGTTTATGTGTTTGGTTTACAGTTGTGGTAGGTCTATGTGGGACTGGGTTTGTGGTGTATGTGGTTACCTTCTCCTCCTGACTAGTTTTGACAGTACTGAGTTGGGGGAGCTCAACCTCTGGTTTGGATACATGGTTGCATCTATCACAATAATTTGTATTTATTGGGGGGAGTTGTGGTTGTCTGTGTACTTGGGACAGGTGTCACATTGCCTCTGGATTGACAGATTCTACTTGTTGTGGCTGGACTTAGTGGATTGTATGTGTGGACATATGTTATTGCCATACTACTGGTCAGTGATTACTTCCCTTTTTATGTTTGCTCTATCATGTGGTAGCTTCCTCATTCTCTTGCATGGTTTGGTAATGGCTGGAGTCCTGCATGCCAGATGCCTGTGTATGGCATTGTGTGTTGTTGTTATTTGTGATTGCATACTCCAAGCATTCCTGGCTGTGATCCTGGAATGCCTGTATAACATGTTCTGTGGTGTGTCTCATATTCTGCACTTGCACAGGGCCTTTTGTGGATTCAACATCAGTTTGGAGGGCTGCAACCTATGCTTTACACATGTTTTTCACTGTGGTATTCTGGCCAGGGACTGGGGTCGGGATGTGTATATCCAGTGTGATTACTCTATGGTCTGGTCTTACCAGTGAAGGATACACTTCTCATCTTGCCATCCAGTACACATGTTGCTGATTATCACTTCCAGTATGCTTACCCCTCTTGTGGGAGTGGTACATTGTTCCTGGGCATTTTTGTTTATGGATTCTGGGAACTTTTCTCCAACTGTGTTGGTGCTAGTATAATGCTCCAGGTGTATGTCTGGGTATTTTCAGTCAAGCAATATAATGTTGTTTTGGGGGCTTGATATATTCATGTATTCCAACATAGGCCAGGTGCAGTTCCTGGTATTAGGACAGTAGTCTGCAGCAGGCTATATACTGGGAGGCGGTTTTAGCCATTGGTATTTGACCATGGCTAATCCATGCTGCTTCTTGTTGTGGTACCAACATGGGGGTGTGGTTATCCTTGACATTTATTGCTAGTCACCCTCCTTTTGTAGCTTGTTCCATATTTTCCGGCTGTACAGCACAGTATGAGGTGTGACCTGGTAGTGTTAGGGTGCTGATGTGAGCCTTGACCCAGTTCTCTATTACAGGACTGATATCTACATTCTCCATACTGTGTGCATTTACACTGCACACATCTTGCTGTTTAGACTTCTGGCATTGGGTAGCATTACATCTAGGTTCCTATCCCTTGTGGTACCTAAGAAGGTGGGTTTGTGTTTTGAGACTTACCTATTCAGGGCATGCTGTGGGTACTGACAGCCTTTGCCAGTATCCATGGGGCATGGAATGATAGGTGCACACCACCCTAGCAGGTGGTGCATCATGTCATGCTCCGCATGTCTTCCCAGCCTGAAACACATTGGCTCCCCTTTGACTAACTGCATTACTTCAGCCAGTTATTGCACTTGATCATCCCATCGTCATTTTGTGGCTTCATGCTTGGTGAGGGTGGATGTTAGTCAGGGTGCTCAGGTGTGCATATAGTACATGGTGTTACATTACTTAACACATGGCATTCATGCCTCAGGTGGTGCTGCAGGGCTGCCTCTGTCGGATGTGCATATTACACTTCCCTGTACATGTTTGTGAGCAGGTCATGTCATTTTAGGCATCCATGTCATTATTTGAGTGAGTCAGAGGGGGTATCATTCCCAGGGTTCCTACTGAGCCAGTGTATGTGCTATGCGTTGCCTCTTTGCCAAGGCCAGGGCATACTGGGCACGCCTCCTTCTGCCTACTGGGGCAGGCTCAGGTTGTTCCTCCTCCGGGTCACGCTCTGCCTGTGATGGCCTTGGCAATGGTGGGGAGCTGTTTGGCCCAGCCCTATGCTGGTCCTGCTGCAGCTGTTTTTGCAAGATCATATTATGTAGCATAGCACATACCATGACAATTTGGGTACATGTAGTTGGTGTGTACTGCAAGGCTCCACCAGATGTGTCCAGACACCGGAACCATGACTTGAGCAGCCCAAACACATGCTCTATTACATTATGTGTTTGTGCGTGTGCCTCATTATGGCGTTCCTGTTCAGGTGTGTGTGCGTTTCTGATGGGTGTCATCAGCCACAGCTCCAGTGCATAACCTGCATCCCCCACTAGGTGTCCGTGTGGGATGTCCCCACTGGCAAATGTCTGGTACAGCTGCATCAAATGCCAGATGTGGGAATCATGGTAACTCCCAGGGCAGCCAGCAGACACATTCATTATTATGCCCTGGGCATCACACACGACCTGGCAGTTGATGGAGGGGAAGCCCTTGCGATTAATGTAGGCCCTACCCCGCTCACCGGCTGGTGCTTTGATGCGTATGTGCGTGCAGTCTATTGCACCCACTACCTCAGGGTATTCCGCTATTTGCTGGAAAAGACGCATATTGCTGGCCAATAACTCACGGGCATTGGGGAAATATACATAATCACCGACATGTGCTGACATGGCATCCAGGAACTGGTGCAGTACCCTGGAGGCTGATGCCTGTGATATCCCCATCATATCGCCAGTTGGTCTCTGGAAGGTACCTGTTGCTAGTATTCTTAGGCCAACACATACCTTGGTTTCCACTGGGATGGGTTCCCCTCTGTTGGTTCTGTGTGTGAGGCGATGCCTGCACAGCTCAACAATTTGCTGCAGGAGCTCTCTGTCCACTCTATAGTGCTCTACTATCTCCAGCTCATGTAACCCGTGGTAGGTGACCTTGGGCCTGTACACTCTTCTCCGTCTCCTCACTGTGGGTTGCCTAGCACCATCTGCATTGTCACCACCCTCAGCAAGTCGCCTATGTCTCATTATGACAGCTATGGCAGCCCCTAACATTTCTGCTCTGAGTGAAGCTTTTTCAGTTTTCACTTCTATTAGCTTACTCCTGTCTTGCAGTGTCTCTTAAGAGAAACATCCTGCACTACTGTTTGCAGAGTTTTAAGTGCTGGGCTGGGCTACTATTCTGCCTTTGTAATTGCCTGCTTCTAATTGTTTTCACCTGCTAGCTTCAGCAGTTATCCCTGCTAGCTTCCTATTAATTCTGTTGCTTCCTTTTTCCTTTCTGTTTCCTCAGGGGGGAGCAACGTGCATACCAGCAGAAACACGCTCACAGTGGCTTACACGCACGCACATGTGCTTACACGGTTCAGAATCTACTTATTCGGGTTAAAATGCGCGCACACCCGCGCAAACACTGTTGCACGTCTGCCAACAGCCTCCAACATGCTCAGCCTGCCCTACACACACGCACACCAGTGCAAACAGTGTTAAACATCTCCCAACACGCTCCCACACTCTCAGTCTGCCTTAAAAGCGCGCACACTGCCCTACTCGCGCTTCATGGCTCGCACATGTGCGCATGCACGCCCAGCAAGAAACTTTGGTGTAAGTAACAGTGTACACCTTCCATTTCTTGACTTTCCCTGACTTATCTTGTGGCACACCTCTTTCCATGATCCGTGTCTGTCATCTGTCATGTTACACTGACCTCCAATGAACTGCATTTCTTTCTACCATTCCCCCCTGTGATGTCACCTATCTCCTACACTATTCCTCCCCCTTATGTATCTCTTACACTACTCAGACTGTGCTCATTTGCTATGTGACTGTGAGATTCAGTATCCTAACCCTCATTTACATGAGATTGCCTACTAATGCTTAGTTACATGTCTTAGACTCAGCTTCCCCCCTTAGCAACCACTACACGGTGGCCATGTTGTTTTTGGTCTGCTGGTCCCTGCATTGTCATTCCATGTATTGCATGAAACCCACATTTGTGGGTTTATAACCTTCATTTTTATGTTTTATACAGCGCAGCCCGTTTGCGCGGGGCTGCGCTGGGTTTAAACATCGGCGATCGCCGAAAAAAAAAATTATATTTTTATTATTTTTGCATCGGGTTACCTTGCCAATGGCCACATATTTGGCCATTGGCATGCTGCCTGAGACATATGCACCCTTTATTTGGAGCTGACATGGCTCCGTTGTGGAATTTGCAGAAACGTACTCAGTTGTCAACTGAGTACATTTCTGCAGCTAAAACGTCTCTTACATGGGCTGGTTTCTGCTTCGTGGATCGCTAATATACCTCATTTGCATACCTTTCGGCTGCAAGTGAGGTATTTAGCATGTCCGCCAGTCCGTGTAAGAGACGTTTTAGCTGGTCTCTTACACGGAGTTTAGGGCTGTTCCTGGATCGCGAGGCTTGCATGGAGTGTTACACGTCTCTTACACTCCGTGCAAGCCTTTGTGAATCCTGCCTATTATATTGTGTGTGCGTCTGTATAATATATTTAAAAGTACCCACACAACATTCACAATATCAAAATGCAACACAGACAGTAAAAAATGCTGGCATCTTAAAATCCTGAACTAAAAACTTCAACAAAAACATCCATACCCCATGTTAAACGTTAATAAACTTACCAGAAAAAAAGACAAGTCCCTTTTTGTGAGCAGTTTAAATTAAAACTAAAATGAAAAACAGAAAAGTCACTTAAATCCTAAGAATACCATCACACATAACTTGCATGAATATTGACAGTGTTACAGAAAGGGTTTTCCTTAGGTATGTTGCAAGATTAGGGTTAGGATTGGGGGAGGGACTGGAACACAGGGTTACGGCAAGGATAAGGGGTAGATTTGATACTCTGCTCACCTTACTAATGGCTGTTAACCTTAACAGAAACTCTGTCACTACCCCTTACCTGCCATTAAAGACGTCATGCACCAACACACACATGCATGTAAACACACACACACACACACACACACACACACACACACACACACACACACACACACACACAAAATACTAATGCTCTCCCCTTCGCTCACTTATAATCAAGATGTCATCTTTTGTTTAAAAAATAGTTTGACAAAGTGTGACCTCAGAATCATGTTTTGTTGCAATCAAGCCTGTAAGACAGTTGTTGGATCTACTGCCTTGGGGCAGAAAGCGTTCATTCTCTTGCAGTATAATCCTGGCTGAGCCATTTTTTGAACTGCACGTTACAGTTGGTGTCATTCAGATTTCTTCTTTTTCTCTTACAGGGAAGATCACTGTCTACTTATTTCTGAATTCCTTCTTGCTACATTTTGCAGCTTAAATACAAGTGTGCATATGTGTGAACATATATGTGTGTGCTTAATGGATTTTATCATAACAAAATAAAGATATGCATTTTCACATTTATGCATTATATTTGAAAAGTTCTAGTTGATACTATTTTGTGCTGAATGCTGATTTTTCCTTTTAGTCAATAAAAAGAGAAGAATCATACCTCAACTTTTTTGACACTGTCATCTTTTGAAGCTGTGATTCTGAGTAAATGAGTACCCGCAACCTTTTGTGAACTACCTTTGTAAGGGTAACAGCCTTTTGCACAGTGTATCACAGGAAGTATTCTCTGGAATTTGATATTCTAGTTACACATCCTTTGAGAAACTGTTTGAAAATTACTTCAGAGTTTTGTTTTACTGTCATTGCTATTAGTAGTCTGTATGGTGCCATTAATTTCATGTAAAGGTCCTGGTTATGGCTTTATTTTTATACAGATGGCACATAGCTTTGCTTGTCTACCACTATCAGAATATTGCCACCTATCCTTTCCAAAGTTTTTAGTGAGGTGTTTCCCACTGAATTAAGTCAAAGTTAAAAAAATATATATTTAGCATGCTGGTTTGTTATCCTTTCATGTGCCTTGGATATGTGGTTTACTGTTTATTATCTATGCATCTATCTATCCACATATCTATCTGCTTATCTGTCTGTCTGTTATTTATCTATCTATGCGCCTTGGTTATCATATTACAATTTCGATGTCCTTAACTGGACTATAGTTCATTGATGTGTTTTAATACTGATTTTGTATAGGATAAAACTAGATTGGTGAATGTAAAAGCTGTGTGTATACTTAATTTCTAATTATTTGCAGTGCTTGTTTTACTGCTGGTTTTCAGGCTTTGAATATAAGACGGATTAAGTATGGTTGGTATTTGTCAAGATTACAATACAGTGGGTAAGGAAGTTAGCCTTTTTACCTGCTGTTGTACATTCCCAGAGTTAGTATGTATAAAGTTTTTTTTTTCTTGCAAATGTTTTGCCTCCTCGCATCTGACCATTGGTATCAACTTGGCATTCATTTCCGCCAGGTCTATCAGGTCCTCCTCAGCTATGCAGCTGAAACAATGGTACAGTGGATTTTTTGTGATATAAAAAAATGAGACCACAATAAATCATTGCAAAACTTTTCCCAACTTTAATGTGACCTATAACCTGTACAATTCAATTGAAAAACAAACAAATCTGTTAGGGGAAAAATACAAAAAAAATAAAAAAGCGTACAATAAGCTGGTTGCATAAGTGTGCACACCCTAAAACTAATACTTTATTGAAGCACCCTTTGATTTAATTACAGCATGCAGTCTTCTTGGGTAAGAGTCTAGCAGCATGGCACATCTTGACTTGACAATACTTGCCCAGTCTTCCTTGCAAAAGCAATCCAAATCTGTCAAATTGCAAGGGTATCTCTTGTGCACAGCCCTCTTCAGGTCACCCCACATATTTTCTATTAGATTTAGGTCTGGGCTCTGGCTGGACCATTCCAATACTTTGATTGTCTTTTGGTGAAGCCATTCTTTTGTTGATTTGGATGTACAAGTCCAAATGGCGAGGCAAAGGCAATAATCCAAATGCTGATTTAAAAGACTTAGTTTAATCGAGAAACACAAAATCTTGACACAAGCGCTTTCACTCGGACTCTTCCGAGCTTTTTCAAGTGAGACAGTAAAGACATTTCAACAGATAGCTTAAATAGTGTTACTTTAACCATTAATTAATTATGCAATTAGCCCATTTCTTAAAAAAGCAGTACATGGTTGAACTTACTTTTAAATAAATAAATACATAAATAGTTGTACATTTAAAATCTGTGTCAATGTAAAAGTATTAAGTGGGTTTTGACAATTCATATGCAACCTTAAAAATTACTCCCTATCTATATAGAGCATTAAATGCTGTTATTAACTTTCTTAAAAAATGTGTGTTGAGAAATCTAAAAAATCTAAAAAATTCATACAAGAAATTTTTTTATATATTAAAAAACTTTTTTAAAACCAAATAAAAAACTAGGGGATGGCAGGATTCCTAAAATCTAGACATAAATAAATATGTGTAAATAAATAAATATATAAAAAAAATATATTTAATCAAAGTCTGGCCTTCCTTAATCTTAAAACAGATCTTATGCTCAAAGTGTCATTTAACCCAGGTGTTTTACTTGCGTCTAACCTGAGTTGCCAGATCAATTCTCTAAATTCTAGGGTGGCTTCCCAATCTCCCCCTCTTACATCCGGCACAACTTGTTCAAGAACTAGAAATTTAAGTTTGTAATCGGGGCATTTGAAGGAATGTTTATAGAAGGCATTATTCTCCTTCTTTCTCTCAATCTCATAAGAGTGTTCATATAACCTCTTCCTAAGTTCCCTCTCTGTTTTGCCTACATAAAAACTATTGCAGGTAACACATAGTCCTAAGTAGACCACACCCTTCGTAGCACATGTGTAAAAACCTTGCGGTTTAATATTAAATCTACGTGCTTTCAAGTATAAGTGGGAGTCATGTAAAATCATAGAACACTGTTTGCAAGCTCCACATTTATAAGTTCCTTTACGAGATTGCTTACAATTAATTTGTGAATATGGCCTCTTCTCGAAAATCTCTTTAAGGTTGGAGCCTTTTTTCCTAACAAATGTTGGTTTACAGGCTAGAATAGCCTTAAAATCATCATGCGTTTTCAAAATAGGTCAATATTTCGAAATTAGGTGTTCTATCCCAGTGTTGTTATTTGAAAATGAGTATGCAAAGCTACTGCTCATTTGTTTGTTTTTTGTTAATGACTCCGAAAGTATCTCAGTCTGACCTTCACCTAGAAGAGGTTTGTAAGAACCTTCTCTTAGGTTGTAGACTTCTTGTGTTAATGTAGTAAGCAAATCCTGAGGGTATCCACGCCTTAAAAACATGTTGTGCAATTTGTTAATCTCTTCTTCAAAATCCTTCGTTTTGCTGCACATTCTAGAGGCCCTAATTAATTGCCCCTTTACAATACCTTTTTTCTGGTAGAATGGATGCTGACTGTCAAAATGTAATAATGAGTTCGAGAAGGTTGGTTTGCGAAAGATTTTTGAATAAAATTCACCTGCTTCTCCATCTTTATAAATAGTAACATCCAGATAGTTCAATTCTTCTTTGCTTACAACATGTGTGAAGTGAAGAAAAGTGGTTGTGGAATTAATATATTCTAAGAATGCTTCTAGTTCATTCATTGTACCTTGCCATAATATACAAATGTCATCTAAAAATCTACGATAATAGATAATATGCTTTGCCCAAGATTGTTTAAAAATGTAAAAATCTTCCCATCTATGAAGTACTACATTTGCGTATAAAGTAGCACAGGAGGCCCCCATGGCCACTCCTTTCTTTTGTTTGAATATTTCCCCATTGAAAAGTATGAAGTTATTTTCCAACACTGTCTGCATTAATTCTATAAGCAAATTCGTAAAATTATTACCCAGGCTGGTTTCGTTGTTAAAAAATCACCAAACCACTCCAAACCAATTACATGGGGACTACTAGAAAATAGGTCCTTTATATCAATAGTGACCATGAGGACCTCTGGGGAGTATTCTTTAGTAGGGAATGATTTTAAAAATTCCCAAGAATCTTTACATACATGAGCCAACTTGGAACTAAATTGTTTTGTAATAAAATCAATAAATTTTCCTAGAGGCTCGGTGATGCTCTCCGCACCTGCCACTATGGGCCTGAAAACCACAGGGTCAATTTCTTTATGAATTTTCGGAATTCCAAATAGGATGGGAATTTTAGGCTTATCGACAAACATGTAGTTGTAAAGTTTTTCATTTATGGCTCCTTGTAAGAGATCATCTGAAAGCATGTATTTTATTTTGGCCACTGCTATATTGTATTCATTATGAGAAACAAGCATGTATTGATCATCATCTTGTAATAAATCGTGTATACAAGCTTCATAATTTGAGTCGTACATCAAAACAACCCCCCCACCCTTATCAGGTTTCATTGTTCTTATTCTTTCATTCATTAGCATGTTGATGAAATCCCTTTCATCTTTACTCATGTTCTGCTTGGGTGGATCAGAGCCTTTAGTACAAATGGTTCGTGATTCTTGTTCAACTAATTCTTCAAAAATCCGTAAAACCGGATGCATGGGTGGGTTGAATGTACTTTTTCTTGTTAAATCTGTTTGTGTAATAGAATTACCCTTAAAAAATGTTTTATGTTCATATTTCTAGTAAATAGCTTCAACTCCACTAATAAGGCTGCTATGCTAGGATTTCTACTGGGGACAAAATGGAAGCCTTTGGCAAACATATTAAATGCTGTTTCGTTCATCTTGACTTCTGTATAGTTGTAAATAGTGAAATCATGCCTTTTCCAAATTGAACAATTTCCTTCCTTGACCACAGTAATATTTTCCTTTGAATTAGGTGTTCCTAGGTCTCCTAAATCAACATGAATATCAATTGTATTAGTTTTATTCAATGTTGAATTTAGTAATGCTTGCTGTTCTAGGCTCCCATTGGCCTGCGGTGTTTCTGTCCCCAAACCCCGGTTCTCCCGGGGTATTGGAAAATATCCTGACTATTTTGCTTCCTACCTTTTTCTGCAAGCCTTTCAATGTATGTAAGAGGGGGAGATTGGGAAGCCACCCTAGAATTTAGAGAATTGATCTGGCAACTCAGGTTAGACGCAAGTAAAACACCTGGGTTAAATGACACTTTGAGCATAAGCTCTGTTTTAAGATTAAGGAAGGCCAGACTTTGATTAAATATATTTTTTTATATATTTATTTATTTACACATATTTATTTATGTCTAGATTTTAGGAATCCTGCCATCCTCTAGTTTTTTATTTGGTTTTAAAAAAGTTTTTTAATGTATAAAAAAATTTCTTGTATGAATTTTTTAGATTTTTTAGATTTCTCAACACACATTTTTTAAGAAAGTTAATAACAGCATTTAATGCTCTATATAGATAGGGAGTAATTTTTAAGGTTGCATATGAATTGTCAAAACCCACTTAATACTTTTACATTGACACAGATTTTAAATGTACAACTATTTATGTATTTATTTATTTAAAAGTAAGTTCAACCATGTACTGCTTTTTTAAGAAATGGGCTAATTGCATAATTAATTAATGGTTAAAGTAACACTATTTAAGCTATCTGTTGAAATGTCTTTACTGTCTCACTTGAAAAAGCTCGGAAGAGTCCGAGTGAAAGCGCTTGTGTCAAGATTTTGTGTTTCTCGATTAAACTAAGTCTTTTAAATCAGCATTTGGATTATTGCCTTTGCCTCACCATTTGGACTTGTCTTTTCTTGGATTTGGTACACGCTACAGTTTTTTCTGATTTGGATGTACGCTTAGAGTCATTGTTATGTTGAAAGGTAAAATTCCTCTTCATCTTCAGCTTTCTAGCAGATGCCTGAAGGTTTTGGGCCAAAAATTGACAGTATTTGGAAATGTTCATAATTTCCTCCAGCTTGACTAAAGCCCCAGTTCCAGCTGAAGAAAAGCAACCCAAAGCATGATACTGCCACCACCATGCTTCACCATGGGGATGGTGTTCTTTTGGTGATGCAAAGTGTTTTTGTGACAAACGTACCTTTTGGAATTATGGCCAAAAAGTGCAACCTTGGTTTCATCAGTCCATAATACATTTTCCCACATGCTTTTGGGAGACTTGATGTATTGTTCTACAAATTTTAGCTGGGCCTGGATGTTTTTCTGTGTAAGAAAAGGCTTCTGTCTTGCAACCCTACCCCATAGGCCAGACATATGGAAAATACAGGAGACTGTTGTCAGATGTAGTACACAACCAGTACTTGCCAGAAATTCCTGAAGCTCTTCAGTGTTGCTGTAGGTATCTTTGCAGCTTCCCTGACCAGTTTTTGTCTTGCCTTTTCATCAATTTTGGAGGGACATCCAGTTCTTTGCAATGGCACTGTTGTCCCGTATTTTTTCCACTTTTTGATGACTGTCTTCACTGTGTTCCATGGTATATCCAACACTGTGGAATTTTTTGTACACTTCTCCTGACTGATACCTTTCAACAATGAGATCCCTTTGATGCTTTGTAAGTTCTTTGTGAACCATGGCTTTTGCTGTAGCAAGCAACTGATTAAATGTCATTAAAATCCTAATAGGACAGCTGAACTTTATTTGGGGTTAATCAGAGTATCTTTAACTGATGGCAGGTGTGTACCCAAGAAGACTGAATGCTGTAATTAAAGCAAAAGTTGTTTCAACAAAGTATTAGTTTAAGGGTATGCACACTTTTGCAACCAGGTTACTGTACTTTTTTTATTTTTTTATATTTTTCTCCTAACAGATTTGTTTGTTTTTCAATTGAATTGTACAGGTTATAGGTCACATTAAAGGTGGGAAAAGTTTTGAAATGATTTATTTTGTTCTCATTTTTTATATCACAAAAACCTGGCATTTGAACAGGGGTGTGTACACTTTTTATATCTACTGTATGTCCTTTCAGGGTTATTTGCAGATATCCCATGGGCTTCTACTGCAGGAGGACAGATGTTTTACACAGTGAAGACTCTGGGTCAGCTGTTTTTTTTAATTTTTGTAGTTTGTATATAATAGTGAATGTTTTCTCATGACTGAGTGGTCCTAGATCTATACAAGTCTTTAAGCAGCATCTTATTGTTAGTAGATCATATTACTCATGGGTATTTTCATCATCAAGATCTCCTTTTGTTAAAAGACATATCCTGTGTGTTACATATATTGAAGAAACGTACGTTGAGATTAAGAGTGCATATTAAAGCTACTTTCTTAATGTACACCCACAGACTGAGAACTTGAGACTGTTTGTTCACTTCATAAATTAGTCTGCATACTTGCTTTTACATAAATATGAGTATGACACGGTGTAATTTATTACCATCTTTTATTGTAGACCCATTCAATAGCCTTAGTGGGGTAAAGTGGAGTCTCATTTTCTATATATTCAGCCCACATATGAGGTAGCTTATGCTGCTGAGGCACAAATACAATCCAATTTATGCATAGATGAAGAATGACTATCATTAGTTTGTCTGGTCATTAGGTTGGATTGCAATGCAGGTTTTTAAAACTTTGTACTTTTCTGAGTTTTGGCAATGGTCTTTGGCCCACCGGTAGATCAGACTCATTATTTTGCATGACACTACTTCTCACAACAAAGAAGTTAGGAGTCAGGACTGGAAACTGTTTCCTTCTTCACATTTGAAATATCAAGACAGTATGTGAATTAACTGTTGGTATCCTGTGTTGCTGCAGTTTTCCATAGGTTATTAGGAGAAGGGCTGCTGGGTGTTACCCATGCTTGTCAGAATGGTTTAGGGTGATTATCTTTTGATGTACCTTGCACCATGCTAGTGGAATCAGCTACTTTATTTTATTTAGATGAGCAATGGCCTGTTATGTATCATATAGTTAGATGGAGGGATTTATTTAAACCCAGATCATGGTACAGTCTTAGTTGTCCACAATGTTATTAGAAAGTAGTCATTTTTTATCATATAGTATGTAACAATTGTAGCCTTCCTGCATAGATCTTGTAATGTATAGTGTTCTGTTAGTATTTCTTTTTTATTTATTCTTTGAAAAACTTAGAGATAAGTATTTGAATATTCTAAATAAATACATACATACTTATAAACAAACAAACAAACGAAAAAGGTTTCTGTCTCTGTCCCAAAATCTGGATTCTGGAGTGCCAGTATTCTTAGGCTTTATTAAGTCTAGGTTATAAATGGTCAGAATGCCTCCTATAGGAAATCCCAGATTTACTTACTTGAATGTGATATGAAACCAGACCTGTTTTCTCAAAATCATTCCTGGAATTTACTCTGAACTACTTTAAGTGGCACCATGGAAATTTGCTTCATTTTTTTGCATTGAATGATCTGTTCTTTTTATACTTATCATAAGAAACATTTTATTTTCCTGTCTCCTCTGAACAGTCCTAGGCAGACTCGGTTTCACTATGTACAGTCAATTTCTGATATGTCAAGATGTCTGTTGTAAGAGAAAAATGTTTGCAAAACAGTGCTTGGCAATTTCTTCACACCTGACTTGAAGGTTTGTACCAACCTTTAAGCCAATCTCTTTCTTCTTGGATACCCTGTTATACTAGTGAATGTAATATTCCAGTTTTCTTAATAAAACAAATCACATTCTTCTGACATAAATGGGATTCCTTTCAGCAACAGTGTGAGACAATATCAGGAAAAATTTGAATAAAATTTATATAAAAATACTGAGCATAATATGAAACCATTTTATCGATACATACAATGTGGCAGGAATAAAGACATGCACATCAATAAAGTATGCAAATTCTAAAATTTATTCTAAGATTGAACAGATTGTATATACATATATTTTGCAACAACTTCTTTATTGAAACTGCAGACAAATGGTATGAGTAATTACACATATATTTGTAGATATATTTACAGAATCTTGCACAAAACAGTTTGGCACCACGCCGGTGGTGGGGGGTAATTTGGGCTAGTAACATTCAGGTAACTTCAGATAACTGATATTAAATTCAATTATGTTGAAAAGGTATGAGGAGGAGACTGAATTGATAATAATGACCGAACACTTCAGTGTGAGCATACAGTACCCTTTCATCTATTATTCACTGCGGCATTTAAGTATGGAGGGATTTCTTAGGATGGACATGCTCTTGTTATACCTTTATTTATTGGAAAGGAGAATATGACAATCCCAGAGACATTTAAATCCATAAGTCTACTTTCTTTTTCAGAAAATAATGGAGAAAGTTATTCTGGATAAGTTATTGTCAGAACTGAAAAGGTTGGGACTTGAAACAATATATCTACATGCATATCTTGTATCTTGTAAATGGATCCCCTACACATGGTCGACATTTCAGAATGTCGAAGACCATATGGCCAAGACCATATGATTGACATTCGAAATGTCGATCATGTGGAACCGGCATCTCTGTACAGTGTGGAATGGAAAGATTTCCATCTTCCGCAATGTAGTGCAATCTTGGAGTTGGTATATTTAAGTTAAGGGGTGTGGGGTGGAGCCACCCATGGGGTGCAAGGGGGTAAGCTGCTGTGTTTTTTTATTTTATTATTTCATGGTCGACATTTCAAATGTCAATCATATGGTCTCGACCATATGGTCTTCGACATTCTGAAATGTCGACCATGTATAGTAGACCCCTTGTAAATATATCTATAACTACATGTAACATGATGTTGCATAATAATATATAAACAGCTATAAATTAAAAAGTGCACTATGACATGATTAACATATACCTGTCTTCAGCCTTTGCTTGGGTATGTACAAAACACTGATCAATAAATTAGGACAATTAGGTATCAATCTAATTTTAATAATATGGATAGCTGCATGGCTTATAAATAGGACATGGTGAGTATTATCGAGAAACTGGACATTTGAAATTCTAGATTACAGCCACAGAGCTCTGTCCTGAGCCCACATTTATGTAGATTGTAACTCTTTTATTTAGCTTTTTCATCTGAGGTGTTCAAAGGTCTGTATGTAGAACACCTGAAAATAGGAAAACTGATTGCATCTGTTACAGACAGGTACGTGTGCAAAAGAAACTGGCTAAACTGAACAGTTGAGCAAAGGAGAATATTATGCTAATAAATACATCAAAGACTAAGAGAAAGAAATTTTGAAGGCATAGACTGAAAGGTGAATATTTAATGTAGCACAAGATGGCTGGAACTGCTGATTCATTTAAGTATCAGGGATATAGGTAGATCCAGCTTTTTTTTGTGATCATATCATTCAATTGGTTAATGATTCATAGGTTCATAGGTTCATAGAAAGTTATTGGGCTAGCAGTATATTCCTACCGTGAAAGCGCTTACTCTTTTATTTCTTATTTTTAATAAAGTTTTATGGACTTTACCTGCAGCTGTGTCAGACTGGTACTTATATTGTCTCTATTTGGTCCCTTTTGAAAGTACCATTCCTTATTCTCTCTTTGACTACTGTGTTTTTTAAGACCGTCTTGTAATATGTTGACATCACTGGGGGACTCAATGATTGCTCTTAGTTTGCAATCATCAGCAAACTTGATGAGCCAAAGGCCATCTACTTTTGCCTGAACCTCTGAGAAATAGATGCCAAACAGTAAGGGCCCAGCACATACCCCTGTGGTACTGCACTGGTGATGGGTCTACAGGTGGAGTCACCAGTTTTGACAGAGTGTGTTTTGTTGGGGAGCTAGTTGGCTACTCATCTAGTAATGTAAGGCTTAAACTCTATCTAGGAGAGCTTCTCGATGATGCCAGACTGGGGAATTTTGTCAGAAGCCTTGGCAGGCTTGAGATAGGCTGTGTGCACTGTCTTACCTTTGTCGATTGCTTTGGTGACATTCTCAAAAATGTGTGCTAGGTTTAATAAGCACGATCTACCCTTAATGAAGCTAAACTGGGTTGGGTCCAGTGTTTGGAGGTTGCCTGTGTCCTTGTTGGTAAGGTCCATGATAATTCTTTCCGTGGCCTTGCAGATGAGGCCGATTAGACTTATGGGTCTATAGTTCCCAGGGTCAGTTGATGGCCCCACTTTGTGCAGGGGTATTACTGTTGCTGTTCTCCATTTTGCAGGCACATAGCCAGTTCTCAAGCTATGATTAATGATAGCACCAAGTGGGTCCACTAGTTCATCTTTTAGATTGTTTAGTAAACAACCTGGGATATTATCTGGTCCCACCGAGGCTGTGTTTTTGGCCTTGGTGAGTTCAGAGATGACTGTTTCTCTAGAGATACTAGGCAAAGGAATGGTGTCAGGTATGCTTTGGGATATGGTAAGAGGGGATGGGGGGTGAAGTTTGCACTGAATCTGTCAGCTAGCAGGTTGGTGATATCTTCCTGTGTAGTATGAGTGATTTCATCTCCAACCAGTTCAGCACATAGCTGGGCATTCCCTTTTAGACTTTTGGATGTAGTTAAAGACTGCCTTACGATTATTCCTGGTTAGGGATGCAATTTTAGTTTTGTAATTTGCTTTAGATGTTTTTACAAGATTTCTGATTTTCTTGTTTAGGCTTAGGAGGGAACTCTTCCTCTGCAGAGTGATATCCCTCTTGCTTTTGGACAACAGTTTCTTCCTCTTGTTATATAATCTGTTTATACTTAAAGACCACCATGGTGGCTTGTTGTAACGGGAAGACCTGGTTTTGATCTGGTCAGGTACAGCAGAGTTTACGCAGTTGCTTAAGTGTTTGTACAAGGCATTTACATACACTTCTGCATAGTGATCATTGGTGTCTGCGATTGTGGGTAGTATGAAGCTTTTTATACCATTGCTTAGTATGCTGTAGTTAGCTTTGCTGAAATTTTTTATAATTTTTGTTCCTGTGAAGGTATCAGTTCCAGTAGTCACTTTGTACAAAACTGACTAATGGTCTGACCTAACCAGGGAGGGCATCATGCACGGGGAAGTACAGTGACCCATACCCAATGTCAGTGAGTACTATGCCCAGAACATTAGAGGCCCTACGGGGGCTGTAGGCTATCTGTTCCAGAGCATTTGTGTTAACAAAGTCCAGGAACCTCTGGGTGACTGTGTTTTTGCTCAGTTATGTCCCCCAGTCTATGGAAGGATAGTTGAAATCTCCCATGAATAAGGTGTTGGGCTGTATGACGAGGGATTCCAGTAAATTAATCTAAGCGGCATTCTTATCCTGGTTCATGGTGGGGGATCTATATCTAGCAATGATGTGGTATGGTACTTTTGGAATTGTTAATTGGACATGTAGTAGTTCAATAGAGTCATGCTGTTTGACCAGTCTCTAAGTGTATTTGGTTTTGATGAAGATGGATACACCTCCACCTTTGGTTTCCTCATGCTCATTTTGAGGTCTGAATGTGTGGAAGGCATTGTATCCTGGTTGTGGTGCTCTCAGCAGGCTTGAACCATGTTTAGGTAACTGCACAGATGTCAGCATCCTCCAAGGTGAGGAGTACTTCCAGGGAGTGCAGTATCATGTTTAAACTCTTAGCATTAAGCAGCGTGACCTTGAGTTTGTCTTAATTAGATTTTATTACATTGGAAAATGTGTTGTTTTGACATTGAGTCCGAATAGCTTTAAGCTAACTGAACCAGCAGGTCAAGTGCCGAGCTTAACATAGGTCTCAAGAGATTTTTATTTTTCAAAATGATGCAAAAGATTCTCCTGTACAATCAAAAAACCAGTGACTCTTGGTTCTTCTTCAAATGAGATTCTCCTTTATTGTGTGATCTTTTCAGAAGTTAGGTCTCGTCTGAAATTAAATCTCTTAAAACCTATGTTAAGCTCGGAGTTTGACCTGCTGATTCAATTAGATTAAAGCTATTCGGACAGGACACATGTCTAAATTAGTTTGGTGGTATCAGTACAAGATACAAGGAAGGGAGAGCCTTGGGGTACTGCTCTAATCATAGGAGCTTCCAGGTCCTAGGACCAAATTTGTTTTGACATTGCCTAAACAAGGCACTATGGAGGAGGCAAGGGCCTTTGCCAGTATCCAAAAGCCTAGAGGGGACAGGTGCAGACCATCTCTAGCAAAGCTGCAAGGTCAATCTACCATATCCTCTGAGGCTAACAGATATTGGATCCCTCTGGACTGACAACAGAAGTTGAGCTAATTGTTGAAGTCAATCTTTTTTTGTTTGTTTGTTTATATTGTGGCATTATCCTGGGTGAGGGTAGGATACTGCTTAGGGCTAGGGACATACCTGTCTGGGACATATAATCAGAGAGTTCCATCATGTCTCTCTTCATATAATCCAAAGAGGTATGTCTCAAGCCATTTACTCTAACATGGATTATGACAGAGTCATAATGGTATTTGTTACTGAGTGACTTGACAGCATGAGTGATTTGTTAGATCCTGGCACCTGGTAGGCAGTTGACAGTGACCTTCACCTTGTCCAGTCTGGTGAGGGGGACATCTGTGTATCTTATTATGGAGTCATCTATGACCAAGACATTTGATGTGTTTGGCTTTAGGGGCTTATTTGTTGAGATAGTTATATAACTAGACTACATAAAATGATTTATAAAGTCAGAGAAATCAGAAATGATTAAATTATTGTTTAGAAATTACATTAGAGGCAAACTATAGTGTGGAATAGGAACATGAGTAAATTAGAAAGAGTGTAGCAGAAATATGCCACAAAGGGCACTCATGGATGTGAAAGTTTGAGTTATTATGAAAGATAAAAATATCTGAACTTCTGATGTGTCTGATATAGATATTTAAGAGAAGATGTTATTAAAATATTTAGGGCGTTTAGAGGTAACTCCCTCTAAAACAACTTGGGTTTATCAAAGATTAGTAGAGAATCATCTGACAACCTATGTTGGAAATTATACAGGAATGAAAGAATTACTAATCAGTTCACTGAGAAGAGTAGCTGATGCCTGAAATAGACCACTAAATAATATTAAAGCAAACACTCATTTAGATACCTTTAAGGACAACTTTGTTAGTTATTGTGGGGATGCTCTACCATAATGGTAGGCTTGAAGTGCATTATTGCTGATGCCTGAAATATTTTTACAGACGAGCTAACATATGCAGGTAGGCTATGATCAATGAGAACCATTCTCAGATGAAAAAGGGTAGCCTGATATGTGTTTTGAGACATTTGAAACATCTCTGTCATTTTCCAGTATGCAAACACTACAGTCATGGATGCGTTTTTTTATAAATGGTTTACCATAATCAGTCAAATCTTTTTCAGTGTGGATGTAAAATTCCCAAGGATGTATTGATTCTTATCTGAGCATTTTTTGTACCATCTTAGAATGCACACATGTTACAAATATTTTAGTCTCTTTCTTTGTCTGTCAAACTATTTTTTATTTAGTGATTTCACTTTAGCAATGTCAGGGCAGTCTGTATGGCCTTCCTCCAGTACACCCTTTCCTCAACCTTCATGTGAAAGTTACTCGAGTAGCCTATAAGACACAGCCTGTCCACTGAAACTTTCAATTTTCTTTTCTAAAACAGTACTGTCACACACCTCAACACCCCCTGCACTGCAAAAGTGCCATACAACACTTTGACCATACGTCTCAACCTCTTAGAGCAAAAAATGTGGACAAAGCCTAAAATGATAGGGGCATACCTCTCAACCTCTTAGAGCAAAAAGTCTGAACAAAGCCTAAAATGATGGGGGGCATACCTCTCAACCTCTTAGAGCAAGAAATCTGGACAAAGTCTAAAAGTATGGGGGTATACCTCTCAACCTCTCAGAGCAAAAAAGCTGGACAAAGCCTAAAATGATGGGGGGATACCTCTCAACCTCTTAGAGTAAAAAGTTTGGACAAAGCCTAAAATGATGGGGAGCATACCTTTCAAACTCTTAGAGCCAAAAATCTGGACAAAGCCTAAAATGATGGGGGGCATACCTCTCAACCTCTTAGAGCAAAAAAGCTGGGCAAAGCATAAAATGATGGGGGACATACCTCTCAACCTCTTAGAGCAAAAAATATGGACAAAGCCTAAAATGATGGAGGGATACATAGGGACAGATTTTAAATATCGTTCTTACAAACTTAGAAAGTTGATAGAGAAACAGGGTTTGTAGTAATGTAACATGTTCGGAAGGATTAAAAGTCTGAAACTCAAATGTATGTCATTATGTAGTGACTTCAATCCTGATGGTGCCCATACAGACTTAGAGAGTTGATAGAATGACAAGTAGTGCATTACAAAATATTAATTACAATTAGTATTAATACATGTAAATAAAATGCTAGTATTAATTTTATTATTTTTTTCTGTTCTAAGTTAAGTTTAAGCATAGCTGAGTGAGTTTGTGCATCACCGCCCTCTGCTCAGCATTGCTTAAACATCTCATAAGAGCTAATACAAATGTATAGCTAAAATCCTTAATGGCAAGGTAGTATAGTAGTTAGAGTCACGGCTTTGCATGCAGCAGTTCACGGTTCGAGTACCAAGATAGGCCTTTTATTTTTACATGGAAAAGCATTATTAAATATTTTTTTTTTGTTTTAAATTATGTAGTAATTAATATTTGTTAACCAGGGAAGTGTAGCTGGTTTAAACTGGAAGTGTCAGTGCATATAACATGTGAAATAGCAATGTATACACAAGTGTCCCATACAGTATAGTCACACCCTAAGGTAATGCAATGAAAGCACATAGGGGGATGTCATGTAAAGTAAATCATATACACTGAATAATATGTCAGTAGGGATTAATTATTTTACAGTTCTGATCTGTTTTCCTAAATGAAAACTGAGCAATGCTTAGCAGTGCTCAGCTCTGCTCAGCCAGTTTGAGCATTGCTTAAACGTTAATTATAAGCAGCAGTCAGCCCAGCTAAGTGGATTTGCACACTGCTAATGACTGCTCAGCAATTTCCCCTTTAAGCACTGCTCAACTCAGCTTAGTGGATTTGCGCACTGCTAAGCTGTGCTCAACATCTTCAAAATGGTCCAATGATGGCAAAGGGTGGGAATATGGCCTGATTTAAACTACACAGTTGGGAATACAGCCAGAACCTGTTGTAGTTTGATCTGTGCAGGAGCCATGTCTGGCATTGGAGAGGGAGTGCATTTTTAGGTGCAGTGCTGATGCATTCTGGAGTCCAGGGTCATGGCTGGGCTCCTCATTGAACACCATGACAACAGACTGCTGCAGAGCCAGTACCAGGGCTCAGAGTACAAAACAGAGGCCTGTGGTTGTCTAGTACACGATCTCACTTGTGCTACTGGAATTGGTACATCATCATTATGCTGATCTAAAGCATAGGAAGGGGCTCTCTTGGCCCAGTGGATCCAAGATGCATGGGCATAGAATGCTCCAGTAGTTTGTAAGTATCCCATCCATAGCTGTACCAAATTCTAGCCTGAGTATGGGATAGACATGTATGCATAATGTTGTTTTTTCCCCCTACAGCCGCAGTGGAGAGGGCTAGCAATGTGGAGGCCCATGCCAACAGACTGTCAAGGCTGTGCCGACAGGGCAGTGAGTACAGATCTACCTTGCAGTATATAGTACAATAAATAAGAAGGAGTATATTGTTTACTGCCAGTAGGTGTAGTGTGTTATGTATCTACTGAATAAATAAAGTTTGCCAGACTAATATTGATCTACAGGATATGCAGTAGTAAAGCACTGTGTCATATTACTAAAATAAAGACTTATACCACAAACTGTTGTGTTTATTCTGGTATGTTGTTGTAGACATAGAATGTGTACATGTTCTTCACAGCAAATATGGCTTTGACAGCATGAATTAACTGAGGTTGTTCTGAGAACCAGCTATTGTGCAAAACAGTAGATTGTGGAGCTGTGAAACAAGATATAAATGAAATATGAAATATGTTATGCACTAAGATCTGAACCCTGAATAGTAATGTGAAATGTATTATAGTGTATCCCCTGCAGCAATACCTTGTGTTAACCTTTGATTTACAGATTGTATTATTTCAAAGGATTAGTGCACAGTACACTAACTATCTGTCATGCATGAATCTCAGAATTACAAGGTCAGACTGTCTAACCCATAGAGTATTACACGGAAATCTGTCAAGCAAGAGACAGCAGTTCTCCTGTAGCTCAGTGTGATGAGAAATAGCCTTGTTGTTCATTATAGCACACCTACACACAGTTTGAATCCAGGGAGTGGTACTGAGATGTGTGCATATATACACTCAAGAAATCTTGAATATTTATAGAAACAGATAGTGGTAACAGATATTTTCTCCACAGGTCTTACAGGTATAGAAATGTTTGTAGTAGCTGTAGGAAGGCTATACTAGTACACTATGTACAACTGTTCTACTGTCCCACCCCATGTCTGCAAACAACAGCAGGATAGGTACATATACCATGCACTCTCCCCGATACATGTCTCTCAAGTGTCACACTGTCATGGCTAGTGGTCACAGCTGCCAATAACCTTGGACACAGATAGGAATCCAGGTGAAGGATGCCAGTAGCAGACATACACAGCATCAGTGCAGGGTACCCCATCTCTGTCAGATATGTAACCCTGACAAGTATAAGCCCCTCTAGTAATATACCCATAGTTGTCACAGTCTGCCCCATAGCATTACAGGTTGACAGTTTAACAGGTATGTATGTGCTATAGAAGCTATAGGCCATAGATAGATGTAAAGTGAGGGCAGATGTCTAGAGTATTGAGCAGTACTGTTGTGAAAAATACAAGCCTATACAGTTGTTAATGGACTTTTTTCTCTCCCCCACCCGTCATCTGCACCAAAAATTATTATTCATATACTATGGGTATGTTTTTTCTCTAAAAACAATTGTTGGGACTTGTGTTCTATTATTGTTCATACATTTAATTGGTTGCATATTAACATACCTTGTTCAAATACCATTGTTGGTGGCATGTTACCGTCAGTGTAACTGGCATGCTGTTACTAAGCTTACTGTTGTTCTATTTATGCATGTGTTCTGTTTGCTATGCAACTGTTTCAAATCTGCTGTTTTGGGTTAATTGGAACACCCCTGCATGCTGTTTTAACTAATTATGAAATGTTTTGTTCATGACTAACCAATATAACTTGGAAAAGTTCAACAACATAGCACATTTGGGAAGGCAGATCCCAGCGGATCCATCTGTCCTGCCTCATTTGGCTGTGGCACTGGGCCCCAGCACATCTGGGACCCAACCTGGAAGTTCCTCCTCCACTGGTCCTGCACCACATTTGGGTGGAACTGCCTCAAAGGGACGAGTCCTGTCCCCCCTGGGCGTGGGAGCGGAGAGGAGTCTGTCACCCACTGCAAGTTCTGGGATTTGGTTCACAGCATCATCTGCTCCAACTTGGATGGACAGCTGCTCCAGATGGAGGGCCAGATGGTGCACCTGGAGGGGCAGGCTGCCCCTGTTGTCCAGCCCCTAGCACATCCACCTTCGGGGCCGTGAAGGTGCAATGGTGACTGTCCATGGTTGAGGACCTCAGTTGCACTGTATCCATTTGGGGGCTCATGGACCTCTGATTCTAAAACACCCTCCTTGTCCAAGGTGTTTACCCCCCTCATGTGTCATATACCACCTCTGTCTGCTGTCTTGTGTGTCTTGTCTGTCTGTGAATAAAACCTATCCTACCCAACCTGCGTCCCCAAACATACCTACAGCCCTTCCTCAACATCCCACTCTCACTTTAATAAAAATAAAAAAGGGCATCTGTCCCCCCCAAAATCATTGCCCCATACATAGCTCTATATGTCTCCCCCATATCCAGTGACTTAAATCAATCCACACTCAAATTGCTCTACAAATGTATGTTGGCAATACCCCTCCTTGTGGGGTGTGGGGCTGTAAATTCCAAATTTTCCACATCATTCACAGCTGTTGCTGCATAAGAAATGTAGCACTATATTCCTTTCCTACACCTGTCCTGCACATCCCTAGCTGCTTTTCCTAATGTTTTACCCCCTGCTTGCCCCCAATTCACCACTTTCATTACACCCTTTTTATCTTTTTTCTTTATTTAAAATTAGCTTAGGTTTAAGTGGGAATAAGTGCTGCTAAGCGAAGCTAAGGGGACTTAAGCTTCTCTTAGCATAGCTTAGCTTTGTACAAAACTGTGCAAACCCACTGAAAACTGCTTAAAAGTGCTTTAATCACTCTGTCTCCATCTTTTTCTGCCCAGCAACAAAAAATTCAGCCCTGTCAAGTCTCGAACTCAGCACAATGTGTACTACAATCACAGCAATGTACCACTACATCATCTGAGTTGAGGTGATTTGTAATGCTTTTAAAAACATGTTATTCATTATGGTCATATAACATTAATGGAAAAAGTCATCACTACCAAGTCTTGAACCTAGGACCCTGTGAACTATAATCACAGCAATGTACTGCTACACCATCTGAACTGTGGGAGTTTATAATGCTTTTACAAACATATCATGCATTACAGTCATTTAACATAAGGGGCAAAATACACATCCCAGGAAAGCCTTAAACCCAGGACCCTATGCACTACAGTCACAGCAGCTACCACTATTCCACATGAGCTGTGAGAATTAGTAATGCTTCAGTAAATATATCATGCAGGATGGTCATCCAACATTAGGGAAAAACCTGTGGAATTAGTACTGTTACATATATATATATATATATATATATATATATATATATATATATATATATATATATATTTATATATATATATATATATATATATATATATATATATATATATATACTTGATCTCTTATTGCAAGACATCTGGACAAAACCTGACAAAGTGGGGGGATAAAGGCCAAACAATACTGGCATATTTGAAATATGGCTGTTATAAGCATAGAAGTTTGCTAAGAGTATTACAGTTTGTTTTAACATATATTTTCTGATAGATTTCAGGTCTGAAACACAAATGATTGTCATCATTTAGCGATATCAATGCTCACATCATCCCAGTGTTTTGTCAGAAATCCACAACTGTTATGGGGAACAGACCAAAAATATGAACCACTCACCTGGACAGTGCATAGAAATATGGACAGTGGAGAGGTATGACTACAGTCATGTAACAGAAGGGAAAAAACACTGAGAGCTGCCAACCATTTCACCCAGCACCTTCTGAACTATAGTCAGACCAACATAACACTAACCCAAATCAGCTCTGGGGAATTACTTACACATTTGCAAATATATCATGCACTACAGGGATGTAACTGTTGGGAAAAACAGACAGTGAGAAATTGTCTACCCACAACCATTTGCACCACAGTCATAGCAGCATACCAGTAAGTGAACTGAACTCTACAGTATAATGACTGTTTGACCAAACATATCTTGATTGCCAGTCACACACTACACCTACATATACTGCCCCAAGTCACAGTGTCCTGGGAATCCTGAGGTGTTACAGGTCATCTTTCAGTCTGCTGTACAAACATATACCGCTGATAGACCACCACCAACTGTAGCAGCATGCAAAGTTAGAAAGAAAAGGATCTATGATGCTCACATCTTCTTCTCGCCCTACTCATCCCAACAAACATTTACACACTACACTGTTACACAATCTTGACAGTCTGTTAATAATGGCCAAACATACATAACTTTCAACTGTACAGATTTCCACAGAATGACCAGAGTGTGGGACCATATTTATGGCCACTGCCTCATAAAATTTCTGGGAGTCTGCTAAATCACTGGGATGATATCAGGAGTGAAGTCACTAAATAATGATATACCAGACTTCTGAACCTCTTACCGCAAGATATCTGGACAAAACCTGACATAATTGGGGGACAGGGGGCCAAAAGTAGGGACATATCTTAAATAATGGTGTTACAAACTGAAAACGTTGCTGGTGTTATGGGTTTGTTGTAGCATAACTTTTCTGAAGGATATGAAATCTGAAACACAAGTGGATGCCATCATTTAGTGACTTCAATCCTCACATTATCCTACTGATTTGTCAAAAACAGAAATTGTCAAAGGAACAGACCAAAGATAACAGGCAAACCTCTAGACATTCTGTGGAAATCTGGACAGTTGAGAGGTATGTCATATACATATCACTGTCAGACTTCAAATCATGCAGAAAATGTATGCCAGACAAACCCTGCTGATATAGCAATCTTCTAACTGTATAGCAGCAATACTTACAATCTGTACCTAATTCTGAAACTTTGTCCCCCATTTTGTTGGGCTTTCTCCACATTTCTTGTTCTAAGAGGTATTTCCACCTATCTTCTCTGAAGCTGTAGCTCCCACACCTCCATAATTCCTCCTCACAGGCAAGGAAAAGGGGCAAGGGCCACATGAAGGACTTAATTATAGTACTGTGTTGCTATGGAATTGGATAATGGAAAGACAACACAGCTGTTCTGGATGCAATTAGCAAGTGGGAGACACCAGTTGGTGCACAGGCCATCACCTACTCATGAGCATTACCTACAAAAAGCAAGCTGCTGCCTATGCAAAACAGGTCTGAACCTTTCTACACAAAGGCAGACTGTGACTACACAAACCTAAACATCTGCATTATTCTGAGAACACTCTTCAGCACTATAATGTCTACACCTATAATGTCTACACCTACAGGTTGTTGTATTGCCTTCAAACATAAATAATTGCTAGGTTGATTATAATTACTAAGTTGAATTTGAAAAAGTGTTTAACTGTGTTATGACTTCCAGTGCTACACACACATCAGACAGATATGTATACCTGGCGCAGAGAAGTATGTTATTTGCTGTTAGCCTGTGAAAAAAGGCAGTTGAGAAACACTGATGTTATATGACATAATGCAGCATTAATGTGGATTATTACTTTCAGACCTGTCACACAAACAGCTTTATATGTTGTATAGGAACTAGGCAAATGTGACATCATTTACATATATATGGCACTATGGTATATCTGTCTGATGTTTGTATGGTCTGAATTGCTCTGAGTATCAGCCATTTCTGCATGTAATTTAGATTAGAAGCTCAGTGTTTAAGCTTTGATGACTTGTCTTTTGTATATTATTGTAGTATTACATTTGTTTGGTTATACGTATTCTGTTCTGTTGTACTTTTAACAGTTCTTGGCCAGGGTCTGTTAACAAAGGTTACCAAAGAATTCCTCTGAAACATATAAATAGCAGCAGTTAAGTAGTGTGCATAGCTGAGGCATAGCATTTCCCTCTTAATTACAAATATCTCTAGTTAGCTGAAGTGTTTCTGTGTTGTGCAGTGCTCTGAATATCAGTCATCTCTGCATTTAATATTGATTTGAAGATCTTTAGTTAAGCTTTGGTCACATATATCTTGTATCTTATTGCAGTATTGCATTTCTTTTGTTACAGGTTTTCTGCTCTGCTGAAGTTGTAAGTGTTCCCCCTTGTTGTGTTCAAATATTTGTTGGCATGTGACTTGGCCATCCCTACTACAAATCTCATTTTGAACACACCTCTCAGTTGTATCTCATCAGCTTATCCTACTGAGTAGACAGATATCATTAGGGAGGGGAAGGCCCACCCCCTTCGTTTTTCAACCAGACATTATTGTGTTTCATCCCTTCCCATGTAACTGATAAACAAAAAATATGTTACTGTATTTCTGTCTATTCCAACTGTATTGCTTCAATTTTCTGTCACTGTCTGTTGTTTCAGTGACTCAATTGCACTTATTCTACTGCATGTATTACTGTTGGTCAGTAACCTGATGTAATTCTGTTATGCTAAGGCTGTGCATTTAAGCACATGAGCTTCAGGCCTGCTGTTTTACATAAAGTAGGTTCGTGGTCTGGACTGTTATGGGAAGGTAGGCTACATTATGCCCTTCTGAGCTACAACTTGTTAGTTAAAGGCTGATTGTGACTGCTCATTTGAAATGTATTTGTCTGACATTGGTACGCCTTGTTTGCTGCAACATTCACTACATCCTGACCTGCTGAATATAGCTATGTTTCTATAACCTGAACACTAATCCAGGCCATCTTTTTTAGAGAGGGTTCCCCTGCACCCTAATGGCAGGAGTGTCCAGTTAGAAGTTGTGTGACTGAAGAGTGCTGGAACAGGGCTCTGTTCTGAGCTTTACTCTTGGTTGACTGGTTAATCCATTTAAATTCATTTGCTCTTGTTTGCTATTGTCATATTTAAGTGTGTATCTGTTCACATGTGTTACACTGGCCTAAAAAAGATTTTAAATATCTTTAGCATAGTCTAGTTACAGGCTTTTTGGAAATCACATCTGTTTGTGTGATTCTTGTGTTTTCTACTACACCATCTAGTGTTGTCCAGGGCCAGCCTGACATACTTAGGGGACATAGGGCCAAAAATAGGGACATATCTTAAATAATGGTGTTGCATACTGAAAAAGTTGCTGGTGTTACAGGGTTTGTTGTAACACCTTTTCTGAACAAAATGAAGTCTGAATCACAAATGGATGTCATCATTTAGTGACTTCAGTCCTCACATTATCCTACTGATGTGTCAAAAACAGAAATTGCCTGAAGAACAGACCAAACATAAGAAGCAAATCTCTGGACATTCTGCAGAAATCTGAACCATTGAGAGGTATGTTATGTAAATATCACAGTCAGACTTCAAATCACACAGAAAATGAATGTTCAGACAAACCCCGTTAATATAGCAATCTTCTAACTGTATATCAGCAATACTTATAATCTGTATCTAATTCTGAAACTTTGTACCCCATTTTGTTGGGCTTTCTCCACATTTCTTGTTCTAAGAGGTATTTCCACCTTCCTTCTCTGAAGCTGTAGCTCCAATACCTCCATAATTCCTCCTCACAGGCAAGGAAAAGGGGCAAGGGCCACATGAATGACTTAATTATAGCACTGTGTTGCTATGACATTGGCTAATGGAATGACAACACAGCTGTTCTGGATGCAATTAGCAAGTGAGAGACACCAACTGGTGCATAGGCCAGCACCTGCTTATGAGTATTACCTACAAAAGGCAAGCTTCTGCCTGTGCAAAAGAGGTCTGAAACTTTCTACACAAAGACAGAGTACACAAACCAAAACATTTACATTTTTCTGAGAAAACTATTCAGCACTATAACAGGTATGTCAATCAATTAAGCATATAATGGAATGCAGAAGGGGGATGCAATAATGTGAAAGAGGAAGTTATACAATAGTCTCAACAAGACTTGCTGGACTGACATGTTGTTGTCCAGCACCTACAGCCATCCCTGCTGGCTCTGTCTGCAGTGACATAGATAACAGCTCTGGCCCCTGAGTCACCCCAGCAAAGGTCAGCTCACATATGACTACTACTGGAGTGTCTGTTGTGCAATACTGACTGTGACACTGCCAGGGCAGCTACCTGGGATGTTGTAAATATTCATGTGTCACCTGTGAATGCTACTATGATACATATGCTTCTCTTACAAATGTAAGAGACCTATATAGGGTATGTGCATAGTAAACAACTAGCGCAGAAGTGTGTGTTGAACTGTATGTTATATACTGAGCTCATACCTTTCAACTGTCCAGAGTTTTGCAAACTGACCACATATAGTCAATGCCTCATACAGTTGTGTTTTGTCTGGTAAATCACTGGCAAATCAGTAAAGACTGAAGTCATAACATAGTAGCATACAGTAGAATGTCAGATGTCATATCCTTCAGATTATTTCTGTGAATGTAAAACCACTTTGCTAGCAACTAAGTGTGTTACAGCTAGAGTTATAAAGTGTCACTATTTGTTGGCCTTTGCCCCCCATTGATGTGTGCCTTTGTCCAGATGTCTTCCTCTAACAGGTTGAGAGGTATGACTAAGCAGTAAGAGTGCAAACACAGTGTGCCATACTGACAAAGAACAGAAATGTATATCAAGTATTACCTGTGCACATGTATAGGTTCATAGGTTCATAGGTAGGTACTAGGCTATCGGCCCTAGGGCCTATACAAGCCCAGCCAAAAAGATACCCTGGCTTTTGCCACCCAAGAAAATTATTTTCTTGTGCCACTGTCGAGCAGAGCCACAGAAGTGATCCCCGAGGTGAATTTCCTATTCCCCATCCAAGCATCAAGATTTTTCTTGAAGAGTACTAATAAGGAGCTTTGTTTGATATAGATAGGTAGTTTATTCTAGAGTATGGGAAGTCTCTGGGACAGGAATCTATCCCTCCGGCATGTTCTGTTTATTGTGGTGACAAGGTTTAGGTCCCTAGAGTGTGTAGCTCAGAGGGATTGGGACTTCTTTAAGTGGAGCATGTCCAACAGCTCTGGGTTTGACATAGCTTTGTATGTTAGGCAGAGATCACCTCTGAGTAGGCGATATGCAACGAAGTAAAGCTGGAGTTTTTTGAGACGGTTCATGAGGGCATCTGTTTGAGGCTGGTAATCCTCTTTGTGAGGTATTTCTGCGGCCTTTCCAGTTGTGGTAGATGTCTTGTGAGATACATACCAAAAGGGGCGTTGTACTCTATAATGGGTCTAATGAGTGATGAGTAGAGGGGAATAATGACCTCTTTTTTCCTGGATGAGGAACCTTTTGTGATGGGGTGGCCCATGAGCGCCGGAGAAGGATTTCCTGACTACTGTGGTGATGTGATTATCAAAGGAGAGACTACTGTCTACCTGTGTCCCAAGGTCTCTTATCACACTTTTGGTATTAAGTATACTACCGCCTATGTTGTAGTTCATGGGTACAGAGTTTTTACCAAAGGGGATGACAATGCACTTTTTGGCATTGAGCTTGAGGCCAGGGCTTTGACACCAGGCATCTGTCTTAGTGAGGCCCTTTTGTAGGATGTCTACATTGTTAGGAGTTTTGATTATGGCTTCCAGTTTGCAGTCATCTGCAAACTTCATTAGCCAAAGACCTTCTGTGCTAGCCTGTACTTCAGAGAAGTAGATAACAAACAGGAGAGGGACCAGGACTGAACCCTGTGGTACTCCACTTGTCACTGGTCTGAAGTTGTATTTGGAGTCTGCTACTTTCACAGTGTGGGTTCTGTCAGTGAGCCAGTTGGCAACCCATCTTGTGACATAGGGATTTATACCTAGTTTAGTGAGTTTATCTATAATTCCAGAGTGGGGGATGGTGTTGAAAGCCTTGGCAAGATCTAGATAGGCTGTGTAAACCACCTTACCCTCGTCTACGGCTTTGGTGACTGCTTCAAAGAAATCTATCAGGTTTAGGAGACATGATCTGCCTTTTACAAACCCGAACTGGGTGGGGTCCAGAGTTTGGAGATTACCAATGTCTTGTATGTATGTATTAATAGTACAAGCTGGAAGCCTCAAACATACAGGCATGAGTTGCAAAATGTCAAGTAAATAGGCTGTACTTGTTTTACAAATGTGTTATGTTAGTTCCAGTGCACCAAACAGACATAAATGTCTACACCTACAGGTTGTTGTATTGCCTTCAAACATAAATAACTACAAGGTTGATTATAATTACTAAGTTGAAAATGGAAAAGTGTTTAACTGTGTTATGACTTCCAGTGCTACATACACATCAGACAGATATGTACACCTCACGCAGAGAAGTATGTTATTTGCTGTTAGCCTGTGGTGTTAGTCTGTGAAATGTAGGCAGGTGAGAAACACTGATGTAATATGACATAACACAGCATTAATGTGGATTATCACTTTCAGACCTGTCACACACAAACAGCTTTGCATGTTGTTTAGGAACTAGGCAAATGTGACATTGTTTACATATATATGGCAATATGGTATATCTGCCTGATGTTTGTATAGTCTGCATTGCTCTGAGTATCAGTCATCTCTGCATGTAATTTAGGTTAGAAGCACAGTATTTAAGCTTTGATGACTTGTCTTTTGTATGTTATTGTAGTATTACATTTGTTTGGTTATACATCTGTTCTGTTGTACTTTTAACAGTTCTTGCCTAGGGTTTGTTAACAAAGGTTACCAAATAATTCCTTTGAAACATGTGAGTAGCAGCAGTTAAGTAGTGTGCGTAGCTGAGGCACAGCACTGCTCTCTTAATTATAAATATCTGTAGTTAGCTGAAGTGCTCTGAGTATCAGTCATCTCTGCATTTAATGTTGACTTGAAGCTCTTTAGTTAAGCTTTGGTCACATATATCTTGTATCTTATTACAGTATTGCATTTCTTTTATTACAAGTTTTCTTTTCTGTTGAAGTTGTAAGGGTTCCTTCTTGTTGTGTTCAAATATTTGTTGGCATGTGACTTGGGCGCTCCTACTACAAATCTCATTTTGAACACACCTCCCAGTTGTATCTCATCAGCTTATCCTACTGAGTAGACAGATATCATTAGGAAGGGCCCTTCATTTCTCAAACAGACATTATTGTGTTTCATCCCTTCCCATGTAACCTATAAACAAAAAAACATGTTTCTGCATTTCTGTCTATTCCAACTGTATTACTTCAATTTGCAGTCACTGCCTGTTCTTACAATCACTCAGTTGCACTTATTCTGCTGCATGTATTACTGCTTTTCAGTAGCCTTATGTAATTCTGTTATGCTAAGTATGTGCGTTTAAGCACATGGACTTCAGGCCTGTTGTTTTACATGAAGTAGGTTTGTGGTCTGCACTGTTGTGGGTGGGGAGGCTACATTATGCCCTTGTGAGCTACAACTTGCTAGTTAGAGGCTCATTGTGACTGCTCATTCGAACTGTATTTGTCTGACATTGTTACACCTTGTTTGCATTAGCATTCACTACATCCTGACCTGCTGAATATAGTTATATTTCTATAACCTGAACACTAATCCAGGCCATCTTTTTTGGAGAGGGTTCCCCTGCACCTTAGTGGCAGGAGTGTGTAGTTAGAAGTTGTGTGACTGAAGAGTGCTGGAACAGGGCTCTGTTCTGAGCTTTACTACCAGTTAACTGGTTAATCCATTTAAATTCAGTTGCTCTTGTTTGCTATTGTCATATTTAAGTGTGTATCTGTTCACCTGTGTTACACTGACCTAAAAGGATTTTAAATATCTTTAGCATAGTCTGGTTACAGGCTTTGTTGCATTCACATCTGTTTGTGTGATTCTTGTGTTTCCTGCTACACCATCTAGTGTTGTCCAGGGCCTGCCTGGATTTACTGGGAGTAGATGAACTGGTTGGCACTGGTCTGCCATAGGATGTTGAGCTAAGAGCTCGGGGACAAGGGTTGATTGGTCACTCCCAGTATTCTATTTTACCTTTGTTGTTGTGGTATTTAATCCCAGTATGTGCACGGCTTTGTAATTTTGTGCAGTTTTAACACTTTGAGAGGTATCTCAGTTGCATTTCTTTCCCTTATCTGCACTCCTGTGTGAGTGAGGCTTTCACATGTAGGTACCGTCTTGATGTTGTCCAGCCATACTCACACCTATAGGTGCTATCCTTAGATAGTACCAACACTATTATCCTTGACCTCTCTTCCATAGATGCTGATAACCATGGACGGACAATTTCCTGTACTTTCCTGTGCTTTTTCATGCTAGTCCAGTTGATATTTGCATCTTGACACAATGTAGCCACTGCCTTATGTACAGACAACTGTGTGCTACTACCACCTAGGAACACAATATGTGAGAGATGCAATCACATTAAGAGCCTAGAATCCTTATTGTTTCAGTCACATGACAGTACATGATTGACAGACCACAATGCTTTGCCAGAAATGGCCTTCATCTGTCTCTCCTGGGCTTTAGGCTTCTGGCAAAGACACTTGCCTTCCCCATAGTGCCATTTGTAGACAAAGTCATGAGCAGAAGATTACCAGCATGAAAGCTTATTATAACTAAATGTAAGGGTAATGCTGCTAAATGCTAGGAGTCTTAGCATAAAACTAATGTCATTGCAAGCCTACCTTATTCTGGAGGATGCTGACATTTGTGCAGTCACTGAAACCTGGTTTAAAGCTGTGGAGAGCACACTAACCTTGCCAGGTTACTCATCCTACCATACTGTCAGACCCCAAATGGAGGGGTGCAAAGCCAAAGGAGGTGGAGTTTTAAACTTTATCATACACATACACACCTCCAGGTTGGTCAAACAGTATGATGCATGGGAGACATCCCAAGTGCAGTTAACTGTTAACAAAACACCTGTTCAAATCATAGCTAGCTACAGACCTCCAACTATAACCCAAGACACGCACTACACCTATCTGCACTTACTTGAATCTGTCAAGATTCAACCCTCTACCCTGATCCTGGGTGACTTAACTACCAAACCATAGTGTGCATGACCTATTCTACCTGAACATGAATGCACAGAAATTCCTTGGCTTTGTCAATGCCAGTTAATTAGATCAGCTGGTCAACACCCGTACAACAGGTGGAAATTTTCTGTACCTCATCCTAACCAACATGAGTAGCCACTGTAGCACTCCTAGAGTGTCATCCTCCTTGGTAAGATTTGACCATAAAGCTGTCACTTTTGAAGTCACCACCTCCCCTGCCCCCCCATTGTCAGGGTCAAACAAAAAACACTTTTCCAAAACTGATTATAAATCTCCTCAGTGCAGGTATAAGTAGCTTTACAGTCACCACCCTGTCAGTTGGAACTAGCAGTAATGTCCAAGCCTACACCAAAATACTATATGAGCACCTACATAGCTGTATGGACTCAGCAATACCTGACAGGACATAATCATCTCCCACAAGGTAGAGTAAACCTCTGTGGTGGACAGCAGCAATACACAAACTTCATAATAGGTGGAAATATTTGCTGGGCAGGGCCAAGAAGGAGCAGGTGCCAAATTGGAAGCAATCTTACCTTTGTCTGAACAAACAAATAAGGTCACAGGTGAATTACCTGAAGGCTAACCTTGAGTGCAAATTGGACACATCCACCAAGGCCAGTCACAAGGCCTTCCTCACATATGTCTGCAATCTCAGAGGCAACACCCAAATCTGCTCTGTAGTGATGGTCAGTAAGACCACATACACATACAGCATAGATATAGCCAAACTGCTGCAGACAGGTTAAGTGAAAACCTCATCCCCCCATCCCTCATCAGTACACAAGGACATGCACAGCACCTGCCCCCCTCCCCTTATCATCAGGGAGCAGGTCCGTAATGCCCTCTCAAAGGCAACAAACTGAAGTCTCCATCGGTCCTGACATCATCCCTGGGTGCATCCTACATGAAATCAGGTGTGAGCTCTTAGCTCCATTACACACTGTAGTCAACCAAAGCCTGAGCACCAGTGTCATCCCATCTGCATGGAGGACAGCCACTGTCATCCCTCTACACAAAGGTGGAGCAATCCACTGACCCAGCCAATCATATGCACATCAGGCTAACTAGCCTGATATACAAGAGCATGGAAGGCATTATCAAGGACCTTATAAACAGGGACATCGGCAACCTCAAAATGTTCGAGCCCACACAGTGTGGTATTGTTAAAAGGAGATCAGGCCTGTTAAACTTGGTCAGCTTCTTCGAAACAGTCAACAAACACACGGACAAGGGGAAGACGGTGCACACTGCCTACCTTCACCTAGCCAAAGCCTCTGACAATAATCCCCAGTTGGCCATGATACATAAGCCTACACAGCTAGGCATCAACCTGTATGTTACCAGATAGGTAGCTAACTGGCTCAATGATAGTACCCACTCAGTCAAAGTAGTGGAAGCCATCTCTTTTAGTAGACCCTTAAAAAGCAGTGTACCCCAAGGATCAGTCTGTGGACCTCTACTGTTTGAGATATACATTTCTGAGGTTCATGACAAAACCAGTGGTCCGTGGCTGACCAGGTTTACAGATGACTGCAAGCTGGCCACTGTCTCACATTCCCCTAGTGATGTGAGCATCCTGCAAGAGGCCCTTACCCAAATTAATGACTGGTGCCAGAAGCATTGCCTCAAACTGAATGCCAGGAAATGCATCATTTTCCCAGTTGTGGTCGATGTCATCTGCTCTAATTATGACAGTAATAATAATGTACTGAGGATTCAACCAGGTGTGAGGCGACTTGTGCACCAAGGTTGATAGCAACCTGACAGTTTCTCACTGCATTGGCACCATTGTACGGAAGGCTGTCTACATGGCCCACATCACAAATAAGGGTATGTCATCCAGGAACCAGGAGGCCATAACGTCCCTGTATTCCACTCTTATCAGACCCATTATCGAGTACAATGGCTCCTTTAGCATGTACCTTGCCAAGCAAATGCAGCAGTTGCAGAGACCACAGAGGTTCCTGACCAGGAAAATCCAGGGTCTACAACACCTATCCTATACAGATAGGCTGAAAGCCCTGTCCCTCTACTCAGTCTCATACAGACTGATCATAGGTGACCCGTGTCTGGCATACAAAGCCATTTCCAAACCATCCTTGATGGCATTTCTGCATATCCGTTAGACAAACTCCACTCACTAAACTTGCACGCAGGGCCCTCACCTGGTCTGTGACATGAATAGTACTTGTTGGCAGATAGAGTTGTGTCCCAAACAATACACTGTCTGTAAAATACACTCCCTCCCCATGTCAAGTAGAGTACCTCTATAGTCTTCTTGAAGAAGAAGCAGGACAACTGCATGGGAAACAGAAAAGACACCCCTGGGATCCTGCCTGTGTCCCAGCTGGACAGGGGAAACAGGTGCTGACTTTGAAGGGATATGGCCAAAAATCTGGGCTAGGCTTGTGAGGGCATCCAGGCCAATAGCCTAGTATCATCCTATGAACCTATGCACCTAGTAATTTACATGTTTCCTGTATGTATTGCAGACTGTCCTGCAATATTGTCTGAAATGAATCCCTGCGAGTCTGAACTGTGTAGTTATTGCATTGATAGAGCATTCTCTTGTTCCTTTATTAGTTATTATCACATATCATTAAACCTAGTCATTGTGTCTGGTCTGTATAGCAGTAAGTCAGCTCTTAGAGTACTTGCATATGCACTTGGTGACACTGTATAGCTCACTCCAATAGCCTTGGTCTTGGTCACACTTACCATTTTGCAAATAGGCTCATCACACAGTAGGATATGTCACCCTTTGTTGAGGGCCTTACAGGGAGAGATGGATTGTGGCAGTCAGAACTGCCTTAAAGTCTGAGCTGAAGGGCCCATAAGTAGCAAAGCTGTGCCAGGAGTGTGTGTGTGTGTGTGTGTGTGTGTGTGTGTGTGTGTGTGTGTGTGTGTGTGTGTTAACAGAGTAGAGCATGACCTGCACTCATACAGCAGTCCCAGCAATGTGGAGTGTGTGATTGCCTGGCATGCAAGAGTGAGGTAACTCTTGAGGCGTATGTATGACACCAGGTAGAGGGTTGGCATCATAGCCTATAGGTGTACGGTAGATGCCTGATGGGCTGCTATGGCCTGGTAGGGAACTTCTGTGATGTCCCCAGCTGATGCATGTGCCATCTGATGTGCATGATGAATGGAGTATTATGTACATTAATGGTCCTTACTGGGAGAACATGAAACATCAGGATCAGAAGTGCAATGCATACTGTAATGCCAGTATGGTGACACTACCCACACACATACTGTGCTGATAGATGGCAGGGGCATGATGTGGGTGTTAGTGGTGGATAGTGCTAGCAGACATGGATGTGCAGGATCTGTACATAATGCTGCCCAATGTATGAGGTCCTATGATGCATTTCTCTGTTCATGTCTTTCAGTTGTAATGTCATGACAGCGATTACCACCCTTTTCGAAGCTGAGACTGCAGCAATACTAGATGGCTTAAGACTGCACCACACAGTACTGTTCAGCAGGAGCAGACAGCAGCAGCAGGAATGCACCACCCTGTAGAATGACCTACTGGAAACCATCAACAATCTGGGTAATCATGGGCATACCTATGAGCAGGTCAGACACAGGGCAACTGACCTTATTCACCATGCCTGGCAGAGGGCTGCAGCTGTGGCCAGAGAATGTGCAGCCACAGGTGGGGGTCCTGCTATGCAGGTCCCACTGACACCTACAGAGGAGTTCTTCGCCAACCTTGGGGCAGCCACCGCACCTCAGGAAACTATCTGCACCTCTGTCGTGGAGGTGGGTGGCACTCAGACAACAGGCGAGGAGCGCCCAGGTTTGGCCCCAGTGGATATCACTTCTATACTGTATCATTCATACTGGTATCCTTGGAGAATCTAGAAGCATATGTCAGGTCAAACTGCATTTGTGGGTGGGGTTTTGTAATGTGCACAAGTGCACATATGTAGTGAATAGCACCAAATTGTGTACTATCAGAGCTTGTACTGTACATGTTTAGAAATTCATTCTTTTCCTGTACCAATGCCACATGTGAGTGTGCTGACAATACCTCTCCCCCACAACTACATGGGTCACTCTGGTCTGGCTGTGGAACAGCAGCTTGAAGCCAGTGAGTATGGAAATGGCTTGTTGTCGCTCACCAATACCCTAGGCATGTTAAGGGCATGCATTTTTCCATGTACACAACTGTTGCTCTTAGCTATATTGCAATATGTGCATGTTCACTTGTGGTGGGGTTAACTGCAGTGCATCACTATGGTCATCACAGGGACCTATTCACAGGAGCTATAACATATTGGCAAGTATGTTTCTGTAGGTGTTGCCATTGTGCTATTAGGGGGTGCATCCATATGGGTACATGGGTACAGTGTGTGTTGGAGTATAAGAGTAGCAACATTAAGTGACCATAGCTGCACTGCATGATGTTGAGGGCATGTCCAGAGTGTGCATGTTGTGGTCTGATTGTGTGTCATGCTTGTCATGATTCAGCTGTATGTGTCTGTATGCACGTGTGTGTGTGTGTGTGTGTGTGTGTGTGCATGTGTGTGTGCATTTGTGCATGTGCGTGTGTGCGTGTGTGTGTGTGTGTGTGTGTGTGTGTGTGTGTGTGTGTGTGTGTGTGGTGTGTGTGTGTGTATCAGCAAACATTATACTGCAGAGTATTAATTTACTTATGCTGTCTTCCCCTCACAGGTGAATATGGGGGTTGGTGTCTCTCCTCCTCACAACCTGATGTCAGTGTCATTTTGGACTCTGATGATGGTGGTCATAGTGAGGCAGAGCTGGGGTTGTTGGGGGGCTAAATTTGTGCCATTGGTTGGTGTCCCACTTTCACCCACAATGTCCCCGCACACGCACACAGTCAGCATGTTCACGCATACCCAGTCCACAGCAGCCACAGATAATGGACAGTTGGAGAGTAGTTGCATGGAACAGGCTAGTCTGGTGACTATGGCAAGTGTGAGTGCAGACACTAGCCATAGCCAGAGAGCAGAGATGGTCCCACACAGGCAGATGGACAGGGGTGCTCAAAGGAGACTGCTGCCCATCAAGCCCAGTCACAAGTGTCACAGCAGGTGTCACTAGATGCATGTTTTGGTCTGTCATGGTGGCACAGGCACGTACTGATCACAACACCAGACAGATGCTCAGGGTCATGAATGCAGCACTTCCTGCCATGCGTGATGACCTCCATGTCATTGGTGATACCATCATTCATTTTTCTGATGTCCTGGATAGATGATGGGGTGAGACATTGGGTTCTGGCCGATCCTGTCAGGGACGTGGATCCAGCAGACAACAGACACCATCGGGGAGTAGTACTGCATTTTGCTTTCGGCCTGGTGGTGCCAGTGAGACTCCTGCCAGAACCAGTTCCCGTGTCCCTGGTGGGAGATGGTGAACTGTACATCCTGCCATGTACGGTCCACAGTTGTCCAACATACCCCTGTGTAGGGCAACCACATGGCTTGACTGCGTGCATACAAACACTCACACATCTGTATCAAAGGCAGGTCACCACCAGTCACACACAGCTCCCTCTGCACAGCCAGGTTGAACACCACCCCTCCATACACACACACACACACACACACACACACACACACACACACACACACACACACACACACACACACACATGATGTCAACCTTATGGCCCAGCCTAGGCCTCTGACAAACCCACACCACACCCTGTGCATGTGATGATACCTGTGCCACATCCCCGTTATCCAGACCATCAATGCAGGGACATGCTAATATGGGTCTAATGCACAGGGTGAATATAGTACAGTGTAGTAATGTAATGCTGTGTAAGGTTCTGCCTGCTGGCAATAGTTATAGCTACACATTGAATTGTATGCACCTTTTTAACCATGATGCATTATTGCTGTTAGTACTGCTGACTGACTGCAGTCTCACATACTGTATTCTGCTTGTGTTACAGGTGTCTGTTTGTCTGCAGTCTGTGGGCCTGCTGACAGTAGCAACAATGAGTATGGCGGAGTGGAAACACAGTGACCTTTTCATAGCCAAGGTACAGCTGTATATGTACACGTTTACCAGATGTATATGCATGCAACAGTTTGTGAGGGACAATTGGGGCAGACAATGTGACCTTGCATACATACCCCTTGACACAGCCAGCTAGCCTTCATACATGTCACCTTTGTGTTCTGTAGTACCACAGGCTCATACATACAGAGAAGGTTACTTGAGTACTGGCACTAGGCCCCTTACAAGCTTAGCCATTACTTTAACCACAACAGATTCACCTATCAGGACCTGTTGCCCCTGCCATTTCTTTCCCATCCACTCAACCTTGATGCAGTTGATGAGGGTATGCATAGTACTGTGTATGACAGGTTTGGGGTATGTATTCCTGATGCAGGTCATCCTGCGTTAGTTTAACCTGACAATCACCAGCATGTGTGTCTGCTATCTCATATGCAAGTCTGGCCTCTTGTGCTGGTAGTGCACACAGAGTTAAAGTCCTGTATATGGGGCAGCTGTTGAAGGGCTGAGCACAGCCCCTACCTGCCCAGTCTTGCAAATGATAGTGCTAGATACGTAACACAAATACCACAGAGGTAATATAGTGTTGCAGTGTCTGCCACTAGTATTCAAGTGGGTGACAATTTCAGGGGCTGTTAGGATTGCCAATGGTGGGTTCAGAGGTCCTTATCATGGTAGAGCCATGTGACACACATACACACACACACACACACACACACACACACACACACACACACACACACACACACATACACACGTGCACACACACTGCTGCATGGGGACATGCATTGAAATACACATGCACATAGAGTTGACACTTCTCAGATTAGATGACCTACCTATCTATTTATGTACAATACACAGTGATATGACCATTGCATGCACCACAATGCCTTTGTGTTAGAAACTGTGTAACTGTGCTTGTAAGGTGGATGCCATCTGTATGGGCTGAAACTAGGTTGGCAATGGGGGAGTTCACAGGGTGGAAGAGGCACACAAAATGGTATAGCCATCACATACACACAGTAAAGACAGCCACAGGGGATATGCATACAGAAACACAAACACAGTTGAAAATAGACAGATTAGTAACCCTACGTATCCACTTGTATGTACTATAGTGCTAAGTACATATTACATGCTTCACATAGATTATATGCCTGGAACATAACCCACTACCTTTTACAACATGTAATCTTGGGAATGCCTTCCTGGATGGTGGGCTAAACACTAGAAATAGTGACTGGTCTCATATATTGCTCCTACAAACCTGGACAAGAGATAGAATAACAGACTATGTAGCAGCATGATGTTTCAGTCAGGTACAATGTCTGATACTGGCATGTCGGTCACTATGGTAACCATAACATACTTGGCAAGGATATCACATAAATGTCCATTGTTAGGGGACACAGACCACGTATAGGTTGCAAACATGTGGATATTCCATATACATCTGTACAGATGACTGGTATGGGCTGTATAGTTTTACATGGGTCATGTAAGGCAGATGCCATTAACAGGCTCTTTAAATTAATGCCATGGGGAGAGGGTCAGCAGACCTTAAAATGGTATAACTTATGCACAAAACTTTCACAGGGAATATGCTTCACACACACTACTGTAGATATCAGTATTGAGATTAGAACACCTACCTATTTAATTATCTGTACTACAGTATTATGGAGTTATTGCACATGCCACAGAGCTTAAAGGGCTGAAGAGTGCATACAGGTACTTCTAAGGTGAGTGACATCAACAGGCCTTGTAAATTAGGGCAATGGGAAGTGTACTGGGTGGTACACACCACAAAATGGTATAACCCACAACCCCAGAGGATATGATTCTCACCCAAACACACACATGATATGAGTCTCACACACATACAGTATCTCAGTTGCCAGTATTGAGTTCAGAACCCCTACCTATCTAGTTATGTGTACTACAGTGTTACACAGTTATCACATGCACCACGGAGCTTATAGGATTTAGCAGTGTCCCAAGGTACTTCTAAGGTGAATTACATCAACAGCCCTTGTTAAGTATGGCAATGGGAAATGTACTGGGTGGGAAGGACATCAAAATACTTAACCCTACAAACATACACACTTACAAATACCTTTACACACACACATTTGCCAGAACTTAGGGTAGAACCCCTGCCTATTTAGTTATTTGAACTATACTGTTATGTAGTTATTGCATGCACCACAGAGCTTATAGGGCTGAGGGCTGTCCAAAGGTACTTCTAAGGGGAATAAGATCAACAGGACTGCTAAAGTAGGGCACTGGGAAGTGTTGTGGGTGAGAAAGACCTCAAAATACTTTATCCTACAAACATGCATGCTTACAAACACTTTTACACACACACACACACACACACACACACACACACACACACACACACACACACACACACACACACACACACACACACACACACACACACACACACACACACACACACATTTACCAGAACTGAGAATAGAACTGCTGCCTATCTAGTTATTTGTACTATACAGTTACGTAGTTATTGCACATGCCACAAAGCTTATAGGGCTGAGGGTTGTCCAAAGGTACATCTAAGGGGAATGCATCAGCAAGACTGCTAAAGGACGGCACTGGGAAGTGTACTTGGTGGGAAAGTCCTCAAAATACTTTATCCTACAAACATACACACTTACAAACACACACATTTTCCGAAACTGAGAGTAGAACCCATGCCTATCTAGTTGTTTGTACTATATGATTATGTAGTTATTGTATGTGACACAGAGCTTATATGGCTGAGTGCTGTCCAAAGGTACTTCTAAGGAGGATTACATCAGCAGAACTGCTAAAGTAGGGCACTGGGAAGTGTACTGAGTGGAAATGGCCTAAAACTGTTTCACCTACAAACAAACACACTTGCCAGGACTGAGATTAGAACCCCTACCTATCTAGTTATTTGTATTATAACATTACACAGTTATCACACATGGCACAGAGCTTATAGGGCTAGCAAGTGTCCAAAGGTACTTCTAAGGTGAATGACAACAGCAGATCTTGAAAAGTAGGGCAATGGGAAGTGTACTGAGTGGGAAAGGCCTCTTAATACTTAAACCTTCAGACACACACACACACACACACACACACACACACACACACACACACACACACACACACACACACACACACACACACACAAAGGTAGGTGATGTGATATTGCAACCCCCATGTCAGTACTATTACACAATGGAGTTTACCTTCATGCTGGCATGTGCAACTGGTTACAACTGGTATGCCACTGTCTGCAGTAGGACATCACTCTATGTTATTCAGGGTATCCCTGTGTATGACTCACTCTCTGTGTATGTCTCCCTGTGTCTATATCTCTCTATCACTGTCTGGCTCTCTCTTCCCCATGTCTATGTGTGTGTATGCTTGACATATTGTTATATGTTGCCCATATATATGTCTGTGTATCACATGCAACAAATGCAGATATATCACATATGGGCCACCTACAGCTAGTTGAGGGTAATCCTATCTGATGGGTGTGTGTAGAGACAGTTAAGGTGTACATAGCTGTCTGTATGCAAAGATATATGCACACTACAGTTATATAGTCCGATGTGGGTTCCGACATTGGTGTAGGAGCATGCCCAGTATGACCTTCTATAGTATGAGTGGGACTCCATTCCAGAGATAGTTGTACTCTGGTCTGAGGTTTTGTGTGCTACAGCCATACCTCTCAAAAGTAAAAAGGAAGTTGCTAGAGTTACAAGGTTTGTTTTAGTTGACATTTTCTGACATATATGACATCTGACACTGAAATGTATTGTGTCATTACCTACTGACAAAAATCCTCAGATCATCACAGTGATTTGCCAGAGAAGTACAAGATGGGTTATGTACAGACCGATATTATGAGCCAAACTATATACATTCTTGCCCAATCTGACCAGTTGAGAGGTGTGGCTACAGCCGATTGACTGATGAAGCTGTGTAAACAGCCCAGCACCTTGGTGATATACTGGCTGGGGATCTCCTGCTTGTATGGTATTCTTCTTACCTGAAAAGTCATATCCTGGTGTGGGCCTACCTTTCAACTGTACAGTTTTTTGCAGATTGTCCAGATGTTTGTCTAATTTTTGTCCATTTTACATAAACTTGTGTTTTTCTGGCAAGTTAGTTGTAAATAATTAAAGACTGAAGTTAGAAAATAATTACAGACATTTGTGTTTCAGACTTCATAACCTTCAGACAATTCCTTCTTATGCAAAACCCGTTATTCTACCAACTTTCTCAGTATAGAAGAGCAATATTTAAAACACATGCCTATTATTAGGCCTTTGTCTCACTTTTATTTATGACCTTGTCCAGATGTCTTGCTGTAAGAGGTTGAGAGGTATGGGTGTGGGTACAGAGTGCCTTCTACTGAGCAGAGATGTCCATTATATGTGTGCTATATTCCACATAGCACTGTGATTTCCAGGTATGTCAATGGCAGAACAGTACCGAGTAATGTGGTGAACTACTGACAGACAGTTGTGTATAGGTTGATAGGTTGATATGAGGTTAGTAGGCTATTGGCCCTGAAGCCCTTATAACCATCACAGATGAGAGTGTAGCCCATGGTAAGACATGTCACCACCCAGAGCCCCTGACCGGCAGGGACACAGGTGGAATCACAGGACTGTATTCTCTGTTTCCCATGCACTTATACAGGGAGCACTTCACTAGGGGTGTTGAGGCACTTGGCTTGATGTGGACAGGGAGTGTGTGGGACACATATCTGTCACACCAACAAGCTATATTGATATCACAGACCAAGTTGATGCTGTGCCTACAGGTTGATCGAGTGGGTCTTGACTTCCAGATGTGCAACAGTCCCATCAAGGCAGGGTCTGGCTTGCTTTGTATGCCAGACAGGGGTCACCTCTGCAGAGTCTGTATGGAACTGAGTAGAGAGACAGTGCTGTTAGCCTATCTGTGTAGGGTAGGTGTTTGTGGTCCTTCATTCTCCTGGTGAGGAACCTCTGTGGTCTCACCAGCTGCTGCATGTGCTTTGTGAGGTACATGCTGAAGGGGGCATTGAATAAAATAATTGGCCTCATAAGGTTAGCATACATGGATCTTATGATCTCTTTGTCCCGGGATGGGATACCCTTACATTTGAGTTGTCCCATCTATGAAGCTTTCTGTACAAACTGGAACAACATGGTACTCAGACTTCAGGTTTTTATCAGCCTGGGTGGCCAAATGCCTCACTACTGATTGTGTATGTAGGACATTGTTGTTAATGTGATACTATGTGGGGACATCGGTCTCCTTGAAGGGGATGATGATGCATCTGCAGGCATTCAGCTTGAGGCCATGTTTCTGGCATCAGGCATTTGTTTTGGTGAGACCATCTTGTAGGACATCCACATCTCTTTGGGTATTGATGACTGTTCCCAGCTTGCAGTCATCTGACAACTTGGTCAGCCATAGAACAGTGTTTTTGGCCTGCACCTCAGGGAAGCATATCCCATATACCAGAGGCCCCCAGACCGATCCCTGGGGTATGCCATTCATTATGGGTGTACTCTTTGAGTTGGCTACCCATATTAAGATTATGTGGGTTCTATCAATGAACCAGTTTGCTACCTATCTGGTAACATATGGTTTACTCCAAAAGAAAGGTCAGCACCACAAGAACGTAACTAAAGATCAAATATTTATTGAAATATCATGTGATATTTCAATAAATATTTGATCTTTATTTACGTCCTTGTGGTGCTGACCTTTCTTTTGGAATACTTCAAGTTTGTTTGGCCGTTTGCATCAGCTGTACTTGCTAGCTGTTTTGTGAGAGTGAACATATGCATTACTGCCTAGTTGACAGAGTCCATGTAGTATAGGCAAGTGTGGAATAGTGTGTAAAGCTTTGGCCAGGTCAAGGTGGCCAGAGTGCACCATCTTTCCCTCATCCATGCCTTTGTTGGCTGCCTCAGGGAAGTCATCCAGAGTTCACTGACAGACCTCCCCTGAGAATGGCAGACTGTGGAAGGTAATGTATTTGGATTTTGCCAATGTCTCTGTTAATGTGATCCATGATAATCCATTGCATGCTTTGCAGATCAGGCTAGTTAGGCTGATGGGTCTTTCATTTCCTGTATCAGTGAACACTCCACATTGGTGTAAAGGGATAACAGTGGCTGTCTGCCACTCAGCTGTGACATAGACAGCACTCAGGCTTTGGGTGTGTAGGGTGTGTAATGATGCTGCCAGTTCATGCCTGGGTTCATGTAGATTGCAGTCTGGGATATACTCAGGTCCCATGGAGGCTGTCTTCTTGACTTTGAGAGGGCAGTGATGCCCTGTTTCCTAGTGATAAGGGTTGGGTGTTCAGGTACTGGCGATGTCCTGCTTTCCTGATAGGGGCAGAGGGGAAACATTTCCACTGAATCTGTCAGCCAGTGGATTGGCTGTATCTACAGCAATTGTGTATATCTGGGAGCTTCCTTTGGGAATGCAGATATATGTGAGAAAGGCCTTATGATTGTCTGTCTTAGATATGGGCAATTTGGACTTGGAGTTGCCTTTAGTGGATTTCACTGGTGTGCTTATTTGTTTATTCAGGCTAAGGGGTGATTCCTTCCAATTGTGCACCTGCTCTTCTCAGTCCTGGATAGAAATGTTATCTTTTTGTTATACAACTCCTTTATTGCAGATGTTTGTGGACAGGTTTACTCTCCTTTGCAAACGGTGATGTTGTCCTGTCGGGTATTTTTGATTTTGTGCATCTCTTTCTATATGCTGGCATACTAGTTTTGTGTACATTTGGAAGTTGATGCCTGCTCCTCTAGTGGGGTAGTGACCTGCTCAGTTGTTTATACCATCCCTCTGGTGGTTGTGATCAGCCTGTGGGACATTTTCCTTTTACCCTGGCTACAGGGGGTCAGGAGAGATGGTGATATGACATGTGACTGCTTTTCTGTTGGATCTTGCAGGGGAGGATGATACAGTATGGGTGCAGCAGTGGTTGATCATGTTGGTTACTGCCAAGTCCAACATAGATATCACATCTTGTGGGGGTATCAAGTGGCTGTGCTAAGGATGTAGCAGTTATAAGATGGGGGAATCTCTGTGCATTTCTGTTCTGGCATGGTTGGATTTCCAATCAATGGTTGAGTAATATAAGTCAGCCAGGATCAGGGTGATGGATGGAATCTCGATAGATTTGTAGATGGCCAGATATGTGGGGTGGTGTCCTGAGTTAGATATGTTGGACTGTAGCTACGTATAATTTGCATAGGGCTCTTGTCAACAGTTGACTGCACTTGGAGTGTCTCATGTGTGTTAGACTGTTTGACCAGCCTGAAGGTGTCTGTCTAATATATATTTATACTCCAGCTCCTTTGGCTTTGCTGCCCACATTTTGGGGTCTGGCTGTGTGATAGGATGAGTCATCAGGTAAGGATGGGTTTATCTCCGCAGCTGTGGGCTAGGTTTCTGTGAGTGCACAAATGTCACCATCTTCCAGGGTTATGACTGCTTGCAATGAGTGTATTTTCCTGTTTTGACTCCTAGAATTTAGTGGCATAGCCATGAATTTTAGTTTTGTTGAGTGTTTTATGTTGGTAGTATGGACCCCATGACTTTCCCTACAAAGGCACTATGGGGGGCAAGGGCCTTTGCCAGAGGCCTGAAGGCCAAGTGAGACAGATGCAGGCCTTCTCTAGCAAAGCAGTGTGGTCTGTCAATCATATATTCCCAGGCTGCCAGGCAGTGGATCCCTCTGGGATGACACCAGTAAGTGAGCTACGTGTTACTGACAATCATTTTCTGTTTGTACTGGGCCATCATTTTGGGTGACGGCAAAATGCTGCTTAAGGCTAGGGACATACCTGCATGGGACACATATTCAGCAAGCTGAATCATGTCTCTTCCTATAGTCCAGGGAGGTACAGCTGACATTGTTTATACCACCATGGACCAGGCTGGAGTGATACCTGTACCTGTTGTGCGGTGACTTGAGTGCATGTGTGATATGGCAGATTATGGCCCCTGACAAACAAGTAACCATGACGTTCTCCTTATCCTGCCTGGTGAGAGGCACATCTGTGTCTCACAATGGTGTCTTCTATGAGTAATATGTTGGGTGTATGGTAAGGCCTTATAGTGTTTGCAAGACCCTGGTGTGTGGACTATGCATGGTCTGTGGTGTGTAGGTTTGTGGAGTTCTCATGTGTTTTTGCCTCTGTGGTGTCCTTTGTTGGGGTTTTTGTTCTGATGCAGACCTCCACTTATGTGGGTGTGTGTTGTGTATTTGCAGGTGATGATTACTGACTCCATACACTGCAGGGCACCCATGTTACTCCACAATTTGTTCTGGTGTACACATTCTCCATTTGTCTGGCCAGTGGTTCCCCTTATGTGTGTCTCTTTGTCCTTCTGTAGTCCAGTCACAGGCTTTGCCCACAGTGGCTGCTGTTATAGGTTCATAGGTTCATAGGTAGGTACTAGGCTATCTGCCCAAAGGCATTTGTAAGTCTAGCCAGAATGTGTTGGCTTTCGCCGCTCCCTTAGATTAGTCCCTGTGCCTCTGTCCAGCAGAGCCATTGAAGTGATCCCTGGGGTAAACTTTCTGTTTCCCATCCACTCATCAAGGTTTCTTCTGAAGAGGGTTAGCAAGGAGCTCTGCCTAATGTAGATTGGAATCTTGTTCCAGAGCATGGGAAGCCTCTGGGACATGAATCTATCCCTTCAGCACATCCTATTTATTGTTGTGGTGAGGTTTAGATCCCTGGAATGTGTGGCTCGAGGGGATATGGTTTTCTTTAGTTGGAGCATGTCCATCAATTCTGGGTTGGACATGGCCTTGTATGTCAGGCAGAGATCACAGCCGGAGTTTCTTCAGTCGAGCTACATAGGGCATCTGCTTGAGGCCAGTGATCCTCTTGGTGAGGAACTTCTGTGGTCTTTCCAGTTATTGCAGGTGTCTTGTAAGGTACATCCCAAATGGTTCATTGTACTCTATGATGGTTCTGATGAGTGATGCGTAGAGGGGCCCAGTGACCTCTTTCGATCTGGATGCAAACCCTTTTGTGATTAGGTGGGCCACATAGAAGGATTTTCTAACCACTTTGGCAATGTGATTATCAAAGGAGAGGTTACTATCTACTTGGGTCCCCAGATCCCTTATTATGTCTTCTGTATTTAGGGGGCTACCACCTATGTGGTAGTTTGTGGGTACTTTGTTTTTTCCAAAGGAGATGACTTTGCACTTTTTGGCATTTAGCTTGAGACCATGGTTTTGACACCAGGTATCTGTCTCAGTGAGACCATTTTGGAGGATGTCTATGTCAGTCAGAGAGTCAATTATAGCCCTTAGTTTGCAGTTGTCTTTGAACTTGGTGAGCCATAGTCCTCCTGTGCTTGCCTGTACCTCTGAGAAGTATATGCCGAACAGGAGGGGTCCTGGGACTGAGCCCTGGGGAATGTCACTTGTAACCGGTTTAGAGTCAGACCTAGCTCCTGCAACTCTTACCATGTGGATTCTGTTCATGAGCCAGTTGGCAACCCATCTCGTGATGTAGGGGTTTATGTTCAGGCTGATGAGCTTGTCTATAATACCTATGTGTGGAATGGTGTCGAAGACCTTTGTGAGGTCTAGGTAGGCTGTGTGTACCACCTTTCCCTCGTCTATAGCCTTGGTAACTATCTCAAAGAATTCCACCAGGTTTAGGAGGCATGATCTGCCCTTAACAAAGCCGAACTGGGTTGGGTCCAGTGTTTGGAGGTTTTCAATGTCTCTGTTAATGAGATCCATGATGATGTGATCCGTAGCTTTGCAGACCAAGCTAGTCAGGCTTATAGGGCAATAGTTCCCAGGGTCCGTTGTGGCTCCACCTTTGTGAAGCGGAATAACCGTTGCTGAGCACCACTCTGTGGGCACGTAGCCTGTGGAGAGGCTGAGTTTAAACAGTGTGTTTAGGTGAGGGGTTAGTTCATCTTTGAGCTCGTGTAAGATGCAGCCTGGGACACTGTCCAGTCCCATTGATGCTGTGTTTTCGGCTTTGGAGAGGGCTGTTTTAACCTGAGTGTCTGTGATTTCAGGGGCACTGCATTCTTCTGGTATAGTTATGGGCCCTTTTGGGGGTGAGAGGGGGGTGAAGTTTGCATTAAACCTTTCTGCCAGGATGTTGGCTATATCGGTAAGTTCAGTGTATTTTGTGCCATTCTGCACTAACTCCGAGCAGATCTGAGAATTGCCACTTAGATTCTTGACATAGCTAAAGAATGCCTTGTGGTTATCTTTGGAGTCCATGGCAATTTTTCTTTCGAAACTAGCCTTGGATGATTTTATGAGGGAACGTAGTTTCTTGCTGATACTGATCAGGGATGTCTTCCCTTCTTGGGATTTTACTCTTTTCTGTACTAGTTTCCTCCTTCTATTGTATAGCTTATTTATGGCAGGGGTCCATCAGACTGGTTTCCTTTTCTTGGAGGAGTGAGTCTTGGTTTTGTTTGGGATAGCACGATCTATGCATTCTTGTATGTGCCTGTAGAGTGCATGAGTAAAGGATTTTGCAGCTTGGGCAGTGTTATCCTTTAGCATGGGGGCTTTGAAACTTCCCACCTCGGACTTAAGTAACGTGAAGTTTGCTTTTGAAAAGTTTTTCACGGTGGTTTCTTTAACCAGGGGTGGTGGCAGAATGTGGATATCCAGAGTGATTAGTTTATGGTCAGATCTAACCAGCAAGGGGTTGACATCCGGTGCGGAACCCCGGCCGCCCATGTTGGTGATGACCAGGTCCAATATGTTGTCACCTCTGGTGGGGGTGTTAACCAGTTGATCCAGGGCGTTTGAGTTTATAAATTCTAGGAAATGTTGGACCAGGGAGTTCATACTTGAGTAGTTCTCCCAGTTAATGTTTGGATAATTGAAATCACTCAATATCAGGGTGTTTGGTAGGACCTTTGTGTTTCCTAGTGTTTCCAGGAATGCGGAGTGGGGGTCCTGGGACATGGTGGGTGATCTGTAGCAAGCTATAATTTGAATAGCAGTTTTGCCCATTGTTAGTTGCACATGGATGATCTCTGAAGCATTGTGCTGTGCCACTAACCTGGAGGTGTGGGTATCCTTGATGAATATGGAATCTCCCCCGCCTTTTGTATTTTGGTCCAGGTTTTGTGGCCGAAATTTATGGTATGAGTTGTAGCCTGGTAGTGCTGGGGTGCTCTCTGGAGCCTTAAACCAGGTTTCTGTTACTGCACATATATCGATTTTCTCCATGCTGAGGAGTGCCTCGAGTGCGTGCATTTTGAGGTTTAGACTTCTGGCATTGAGCAGCATTACCCTCAGTTTTTTGTTACTTATGCTATTTACGGCGGTGGGTTTGTCTTTTGAGCCTTGCCTAAAAAAGGCACTATGGGGGTGGCAAGAGCCTTGGCCAGTATTCGAAAGCCTAAGGGTGACAGGTGCAAGCCATCTCTAGCAAAGCAGCGTGGCTTGTCAAGCATATCATCCCAGGCTGACAGACACTGGATCCCCTTTGAATGACACCAGAAGCTTAGCCAATTGTTGAAATTGATATATTTTTTCTCTATACTGTGGTATCATTCTTGGTGCGGGCAGGATGCTACTCAGCATCAGGTTCATACCAGCCTGGGCTACTTGATCAGAGAGCTCCTTCATGTCTCTTTTCATGTAGCCCAGGGAGGTACAGCTCAGGTCATTCACACCAACATGGACAATGACAGAGTCATATTTGTACTTGTTCTGGAGTGACCTGAGTGCTTGTGTTATGTGGCGGATCCTGGCACCCGACAGGCAACTAACAGTAACCTTCTCCTTGTTCAGCCTAGTGAGTGGGACGTCAGTGTGTCTGACTATAGAGTCACCTATTACTAGTGTGTTGGGTATGTTATTTTGCCTTAAGGGTTGTGATTGTGTGGCACACTGGTTTTGTGAAGTATGTGTTTCATGGTTTGTGTTGGGGATGGAGGTTGCTTGGATGTCTGCTTTGGAGGTCTCTGTTGCTTTTGCAGATTTTTATTTAGAGCCTCCAAGTATGTTTTTGTGTATTTATGTGTGTTTTTTGCCAGTGCTGGTTTCATAGGTCTATGTGAGACTAGTGGTGTGATGCAAGTAATTCCCTTCTCCTCTTGACTGCCTGGTCCAGTCTTGGGTTGAGAGAGCTTAGCCTCCAGTTTGGCTGTATAATTGCATCTCTCGCATGTATTAGTGTTTGGTGGAAGGAAGAGAGGGTTGTCTGTGTACATGAGGCAATTGTAACATTGCCTCAAAATGCCCAGATTCACCAGTTGGACTGGAGAGTACACCTGAAACTGCCCTTTGGGCATGCCTGGATAGGTACAGTGAACTGTATACTGATTGGCTGGTAAGGTCGAATAGAGAGCCTTGTCCTTCTCTACAGTATAGGGGGGGTCTAGTGCTAAGGTTTATTAGTGCTTGCTATGAGTTTTGGGCAAAGACAGGGATGAGGAGTAAATGATTTGAGTGCTTAAGTTGAAAGTTTGTCTAGTTCCAAGGGAAAAATTGAAGAGTAGACTTTGTGAAGCCGGGAATAGTTATACCCTAGCTAATAGGCGCTGCCCGGCGTGCTAAACCGCACAAATGCTGGTTTTATAGCAGGGAAATGAAAGAGATAGAAATTAGCCCAAAGTGGCCAATAAACTACAAATTTCTGGCCTGAAACCACTCCTCCAGGGACAGATAGGCTGCTCAAAGTTCCCTCTCTCACAGTGAACAGAGAAACTTCCTTCTATTCAAGTAAGGTATGGGCAAAGACAGAAACTTGTAACACAGCCCTGAATTCAGCACTAACCCGAAAACTGGACTAAACTAGCTTAGAAAGGCGGGAAAATAAGTATGTTTTTTTCAGAAAATAAAGCAGATACAATCAAAAAAACACTTTAAATGCACATAAATGGCTATCACACTTGAATGTGTCGCCTACAACCAGGAGCGGCCTTAGGTTAACTGGTGCCCTAGGCAAAAGGGCTCCATGGCACCCCCCCACCACACTACCCAGTGCCCCTATTCTATTATGGAAAGTTGGCCTATGCCTAAGGCCGGCCATGCCTACAACAGTTAAACAGGTGATTTAACACAAAAACAACTTTGTTAAAGTGCAGGCAGTAAAATAAGTACAATATGTAGCTGAAACAAGCTTTTTAAATCACAGAAACTCTAGAAAATCTGTGTTTTAGGCAGAATTAGCTAAAGGCAGCAAGAAAATACAGAAAAATGATACTTAAGCACTCCAAAGTCTCTCTTTTGTCTCTCTGCTGCTGTAGAACTATGCAGGGCACCAGACAGGAGCTTGCTGAGCTGCATACTATCACAAAAACCTTGCAAATGTGGGTTTTATAGCAGAGAAATGAAAGAGATAGACATTAGCCCAAAATGGCCATTAATCTACTAATTTCTGGGCTGAAACCACTCCTCCAGGGACAGATAGGCTGCTCAAAGCTCCCTCTCTCATAGTGAACAGAGAAACTTCCTTCTATCCAAGTAAGGTATGGGCAAAGACAGAAACTTGTAACACAGCCCTGAATTCAGCACTAACCTGAAAACTGGACTAAACTAGTTTAGAAAGGCAGGAAAACAAGTATTTTTTGTTGTTTTGTTTATGTATTTGTAATTCCGGTGTGAGCAGGGTAAATGCCATAACATTACACACAAGGTTATGGACTTCACACCTCTGAGTGTATCTATTTAGCAGGTTGTCCATCATTGCACCACTACATCTGCTGTGGTCCTCAGATGGTTTGTGTTTATTATGTTATTATGAGGCTACATGTTGGTCTAGCTGCAAAACATCATTGACTTAAATCTGGACAGGCCCATATATGACATTCAGACAAAGACCCACACATGGGGACAGGGTGTTAATACTGTTCTGACAAACAGAGAGAGTTGGAAAACCAGTTTGGTATTTGCTTACTTTCTCTTATGGGTATGATGTCTGCTTCTCTACTGTCTGCCATTGATGTTTTGACATGACCCTTTCTTGTTTTGCAAATAGCTGGTAGGTGAATGCAATGTTAAGACAAGCAGAACAGATATACAAGGCATACTTGTGCTCCTTCTGTGACAACCTGTCATTCCAGGGGTATGGATGTTGGTCAGTGACATGTTGTCAGTGCTGATACAGTAAGGTGGCAGCCTTTTATAATCTGGCAGTACACTAAGCTTCAGGTACCTGCTGTCCTACTAGGCACCATACCTCTCAACTTCATAGAGCCAGACAGCTGGATAAAGACATAAGTAATTGGAGGACAAAGGCCTAACTATAGGGACCATTGTTAACTATTGGCCTTACAAACCTAGAAAGGTGATACAATAACAGGTTTTGCATTAGCATGCATTTTCCTAAAGTGTAGAAAGTCTGAAATTATAATCTGTCATTATTTTCTGACTTAAGTCTTTTGTGATTTGCCAGAAAACCACAATTTCATGATAAAGAGACTAAAAATATGATGGAAACCTCTGGACATTCTGCAAAAAGTCTCTACAGTTGAGAGATATGCTAGGCGCTGCGTAGGTTATTCTGAGCTATGCACTGTGCATATGTGTGGCCCCCTGTCCCTGACCTGTCCAGCTTTCCTGCTGTAACAGATTGACAAAGTATGTACAACTCCTACAGTAGGTGTAGTTGACATGCAAAGTAGTTGGCATTGCAGTTCTTGGAACATGGACCCTGTCAACCACAGTAACTAGGCCACTAAGACACAACAGCCAGGAGTAAGTTCTGGCCACACCCAGACAGTATTAAATACACATATACATAGCTCATTGACCCCTGCATATTGTGGACATGCAACAAGTTATCAAGTTGACTGGGACAGCCCTGGGAATGTGTGTTCTGCTGCTAACACCCTACAAGCATTAATGTTACTGCATTTGTATGGGAACATGGATGTGTTGGGGAGGGCACAACAGTCAACTGTACATATTTTCACAGACTGTGCTGATGTTGGTTTTACATTTTGGCTCCATTTAGCATAGTACTGTGTCTGTCTTGGAGAATACAGGCATATCACTAAAGACCACAGGTTAGATTGTAATGGCAGACATTTGGGTTTCAGACTTCTTACCCTTCAGAGCCTTAATACAACTGCAAGACCTGCGGTGATATCACTGTGTAAGTCTGTAGGGGTATATTTCATCATTGTCCCCATTTGTGGGCCTTTGCCAGACATTTCTTTATGGTTTTCTATGGCTGACTTGCTGGGTAAGGCTGAGGGGTGAGTAATGGACCCCCACATTAACATCCATGCATACAACCTATAACCCCCCAGTTAGTTAGCCCCCCACATATACTGCAGTGAGATTTGTCACCTAGGGGACTACTGCATACTCTGGGGAAGCCAGTATTGGGTGGACATTTCCTGTTATCCCACATAGCTGTTGGTTGTCTGCTGCTATCCCAGTAGGCCACCCCATTCCCTTGCATGCATGCAGCGATACCATAGCTATGCTACCACAATGTACTACTACATTCATTTATTGTTAAGAAGACTGACATACCTTGTGCCTGCAGCAGTTGTGAGGACGGTGCTTGAGGGCTGACTCTGTTGGATGCATGCAGTACACATCCTGTATATGGTAAGGTACAGGTAGTGTGATGTGTGTGGGATCCATTTTACTGTGTGTGCGAGTCAGAGACAGGTGTCAGTCCCTGGGTCGCTACAGTGTCAGTGTGTGTGCTATGCATTGCCTCTTTGCCATGGCCTGGGCATACTGGGCACATCTCTGTCTGCCTACACCTGCAGGCTCAGGGGGTTCCTCCTCCAAGTCCCTCTGTGCTTGAGGGGACCTTGGCACTGGTGGGAGGTTGCATGACCCTTCCCTGTGATGTTCCTGCCGCAGTTGTGTCTGCAGGATCATATTGTGTAGCATGGCACATACTATGAACATGTGTGCACATGTGTGCACATGTGGCTGGAGAGTACTGCAGGGGTCCACCAGATATGTCAAGGCAGTGGAACCGTGGCTTGAGCATCCCAAACACACACTCTACAATGTTCTTGGTTTGTGCGTGTGCCTCATTGTGGTGTTCTTCAGTGTGTGTGTGTGTGTGTGTGTGTGTGTGTGTGTGTGTGTGTGTGTGTGTGCGCTTTTCTGATGGATAGTATCATCCATGTCTCCAGTGCATAGCCAGCATCCCCCACCAGATGGCCATATGGGATGTCCCCCCTGGCAAATGCCTAGTTTAGCTGTGAGGCATGCCAGATGTGGGAGTTGTGATAACTACCAGGGCTGCCAGCACAGACATTCATGATGATGCCTTAGGCATTGCACATGACCTGGCAGTTGATGGAGTGATAGCTCTTGCAGTTGACATAGACTCTAGCCTCTTCAACGTACCAAAAACATGCACGTGAGACTGTGGTGCACGGTCCTGAGTAAATAAACGATTAAACCAAACACCAGGTGATGCCTTGATGTGGATGTGCGTGCAGTCTATGGCACCCAGTACCTCTGGTAGTCTGCTATATGGTTGAAGAGATGCATATTGCTGATCCTCTACTCGGGGGTGCTGGGGGAAATAAATGTGCTCACTGGCATGTGTTCGCATGGCATCCAGGAAGTGGTGGAGTACTCTGGATGCAGATACCTGTGAGACCCCCATGATGTCTCCAGGAGGTCTTTGGAAAGTACCTGTAGCTAGTATTCTTAAGGCTACACATACCTTTGTTTCAACTGGGATGTGTTCCCGCCTGTTTGGCTCTGGGTCTGAGGTGAAGCCGGCAAAGCTTGATGAGTTGCTGTAGTATGTCCCTGACCACCCTGTAGTGCTCCACTATCTCCAGCTCATGTAGCTCCTGAAAGGTTACCCTGGGTCTGAACATTGTTCTCCTCCTCAGTCTGGGATGTTTGTCAGCATCATCCTCATCACTTCCCTCAGTCTGTAGCACGTACAGATGTAGCAAAGCAGCAGCAGCCCCTAACATTTTGTCAGTTAAAATTCCCAAGTGTGTACACCAATGGTGCAGGGTTTGTGGGAAAAAACAGACTGAAAGGTGTTTGCATACTTTATACTGGTGTGCTGCAGATGCTGCCTGTCTGATTGGCTGACTATGATACATTCCACCTGCCAGCTATATTACTGAGGGGGTTGAATGGGCCACTGTGAGTGGCAGAGTCCATATTAGTGATTTGTAGTTCATTACCTTTATTCTACTATTTCCTTTATTTTATTTCCACTGTGGTTAAGCCCCTTGGCACACTGCTCAAACTGTTTTAGCAAGACTAAACATTGCTGAGCAGAAAAGGCCCTCCCCAGGACATGAACATGCTCATCAGTTCTTGAAGGAGCTAAGCACAGCTAAGCAGCCTCAGACACACCCCCTTGCTTAGCTGTGCTTTAGCTGAATGCAAATAAGAGCCACAGACCTCCAATGTGCTTACAAGCATGACACACCCCCTTTTCCTGTCAGCTGTTTCTCCTGCTTACATCACTGCATTATAGCTCCTACATGGTTAGGTGCATGCAGATATGGTCTCCTATTTTGCTATTCAATAATTTTAGCTCATTTGCATACCCCACTGCCTTAGACCCTTACACCACTACACTGGAGCCTATGTCCTTAGCTATCACTGTTACCTGTTATTGATATGACTCTGCCTGCTGCCCCTTATAATGTCAAAATTCATCTTTCACATAAAATTACCTTTTTACATTTCTTTTATTTTCTGCATGATCTCATTTGAGTGCCACTGCGCTCCACTTAAACTGCCAAAATCGACCCCAAAAATTGATTTTTATAATTTTGAAACAGTTTTGCGCGCCAATGGCCATATTTTTGGCCATTAGCATGCCTAATACTCACAATACATGCTTTACTTTGAGATGTTATGTCCCCGTTTTGATTTTTGCAGAAATGTACATGGTTAGTAACTGAATACATTTCTGCAGTGGACACGGCTCAAACATGGATGCCTGTCTGCTTGCTGAATCGCTAATTCACCTCATTTGCATGGTTTTCACCAGCAAATGAGGTGATTAGCATTATTCCATGGTGTCCCTATTGTAAAAGTGCTGTGAGGCTCTTGCATGCCCCCAGCCTTGTTTACTGGATCGCACAGGCTCCGAACTCTGTGTTCGAGCCATGTCACTATTCTTACATGGAGTTTAGCTCCATAAGCTTTATTAAATACTGGCCATTATCATTTGTCAGGCTGTGCATGAGTTCTACCACTATACTTTATTTAGTCATGAACATTTCATAACCCCACCCCCCCCAGCTCTGTAGCATGGAAGAATGGAGGTTTGGCTGAGACTTTAATGGCCTAAGTTTGATTAGTGGCTCTGGTACTGGAGAAGCCCAGGATGGTGGGATGGAATGACTTTTTGGGGACTTTCCTAATTAAGAAAGGAAGGAATTATTTGACCCAGTGATCCTGTATGATCTTGATTATGGGTGCAATGCCACAATCATCTGCCAAATAGCCATTAAAATTTGGTATAGAAGGGCGCTGGAGCTACCTGATGCTGCAGACAGTGATGGCCCTGTTGTCAGTAGTCATGTCCAGTTAAGGCATACAAAATATTCCGTTGATGTAGGGCAGCATATGAGATGCTGCCAGCTGCTCTACTCTGAGTCACTTCTCCTTCCATACCTCTAATGGAGTTGATCATGACTCAGTACCAGAGACAAAGGGAAAACCAGAGCACTGAGAACAGGATCCCTGAAATGAATCCCCCCAAAAAGAAGTCTGGAAAAAGACTTTTTAAGTGCTTTTTTGAGGATGTAAGCCCCCCCCTACACCCCTTGATGTAGGAGGAAGCCTCCACCACACACATCCCTGATCTTATATACCAATGCCATGGTCACACTAACTCAGAGAAGGGTGGGGATTACTCTCTGTGGGTTGAAATTTAGTCAAATGAAGCTCAAAAGTGGAATCTTTGTCCACCTGTAGGTTACCCAATGACTATGGGCAGGATTCACGATGGCTTGCATGGAGTCTAAGAGTCGTGTAAGACTCCATGCAGCCATAGCAATCCAGGAACAGCCCAAAATACCATGTAAGAGACCAGCTAAAACGTCTCTTACACGGGCAGGGTGTGGATATGCTAATTACCTCACTTGCAGCTGAAAGGCATGCAAATGAGGTAGATTAGTGATCCACGAAGCTGAAACCAGCCCGTGTAAGAGTCGTGTTAGGTGCAGAAATGTATTCAGTTGACAACTGAGTATGTTTCTGCAAATAACACAATGGAGCCATGTCAGCTCCAAATAAAGTGTGCATATGTGTCAGGCAGCATGCCAATGGCCAAATATGTGGCCATTGGCACGGTAACCCGATGCAAACATGAAATAAAATAAATTTTTTTTTCGGCGATCGGCGAGGTTTAAATGCAGCACAGCCCTGCGCAAACGGGCTGCGCTATATAAAATATAAAAATAAAGGTTTGAAACCCACAAATGTGGGTTTTATGCAATGCATGGATTTACAAAGCAGGGACTAGCAGACCGAAAACAACATGGCCACCGTTTAGTGGTTGCTAAGGGGGGAAGATGAGTGTAAGACACGTAACTAAGCATTAGTAGGCAATCCTATGTAAATGAGTGGTAGGATAGTGAATCTCACTGTCACATAGCAAATGAGCACATTCCATGTAGTGTAAGAGTTAGATAAGGGGGAGTAACAGAGTAGGAGATAGGTGACATCACAGGGGGGAATGTTAGAAAGAAATCAAGCTCATTGGAGCAAAGTGGTATGTGAAAGATGTCAGTCACACAGCATAGAAAGAGGAGTGTCAACAGATAAGCATGGGAAAGTCAAGAAATGGAAGGTGTACACTGTGGCTAACACCAAAGTTTCTTGCTGTGTGTACATGCGCACGTGTGCATGCTGGGAGGCGCGAGTAAGACAGAGTGCGCGCGTGTAAGGCAGAGTAAGCATGTAGGAGCCTGTTTAAAGATCTGTAAACCTGTTTGCACTGGTGTGCGCGCGTTTTAACCTGAATAAGCAGATTCTAGTCCATGTAAGCATGTGTGTATGCATGGTAGCCACTGTGAGCAGGTTTTCGCTGGTATGCGCGCTGCTCCCCCCTGTGGAAACAGAGAGGAAAAAGGAAGCAGAAGAAATAGTAGGAAGCTAGCAGGGAATACTGGTAGAGCTAGCAGGTGAAAACAATTAGAAGCAGGCAATTACACTGGCAGAATACCAGCCCAGCCCAGCACTTAAAACACTGCAAACAGCATTGCAGTATGTTTCTCTCAAGAGACACTGCAAGACAGGAGTAAGCTATTAGAAGTGAAAACTGAAAAAGCTGCACTCAGACCAAACATGCTAGGGGCTGCCATAGCTGTTATAAGGAGACATAGGAGACTTGCTGAGGGTGGTGACAATGCAAATGCTGCCAAACAACCCACAGTGAGGAGACGGAGAAGAGTGTACAGGCCCAGGGTCACCTACCAGGGGTTACATGAGCTGGAGATAGTGGAGCACTATAGAGTGGACAGAGACCTCCTGCAGCAAATTGTTGAGCTGTGCAGGCCATGCCTCACACACAGAACCAACAGAGGGGAACCCATCCCAGTGGAAACCAAGGTATGTGTTGGCCTAAGAATACTAGCAACAGGTACCTTCCAGAGACCAACTGGTGATATGATGGGGATCTCACAGGCATCTGCATCCAGGGTACTGCACCAGTCCCTGGATGCCATGTCGGCACATGTCAGAGATCATGTGTATTTCCCCAATTCCCATGAGGCATTGGCCAGCAATATGCGACTCTTCCAGCAAATAGCGGAATACACTGAGGTTGTGGGTGCAATAGACTGCACACATATACGCATCAAGGCACCAGCTGGTGAGTGGGGTAGGGCCTACATCAACCGCAAGGGCTTCCCCTCCATCAACTGCCAGGTCGTGTGTGATGCCCAGGGCATAATAACGAATGTGTGTTCTGGCTGCCCTGGAAGCTACCATGATTCCCATATCTGGCATCTGACGCAGCTGTACCAGACATTTTCCAATGGGGACATCCCACATGGTCACTTAGTGGGGGATGCTGGATATGCACTGGAGCCGTGGCTGATGACATCCATCAGAAACGCGCACACACCTAAACAAGAACGCCATAATGAGGCACATGCACAAACACGAAATGTAATAGAGCGTGTGTTTGGGCTGCTCGAGTCATGGTTCCGGTGCCTGGAGACATCTGGTGGAGCCTTGCAGTACTCACCAACTACATGTACCCAAATTGTCATGGTATGTGCTATGCTACATAATATGATTCTGCAAAAACAGCTGCAGCAGGACCAGCATAGGGCCGGGACAAACAGCCCCCCACCATTGCCAAGGCCATCACAGGCAGAGCGTGACTCGGAGGAGGAACAACCTGAGCCTGCCCCAGTAGGCAGAAGGAGGCGTGCCCAGTATGCCCTGGCCTTGGCAAAGAGGCAACGCATAGCACATACACTGGCTCAGTAGGAACCCTGGGAATGATACCCCTCTCTGACTCACTCATATAGTAACAGGGATGCCTAACATGACACAACCTGCTTTCAAACATGTACAGGAAGTGTAGTATGTGCATCCGACATAGGCAGCCATGCAGCACCACCTGAGGCACGATTGCCATGTGTTAAGCAATGTAACACCATCTAGTATATGCAAACATGATGACCCTGCCTAACATCTCACCCTCACCAAGCATGATGCCACACTATGAAGACAACAAGATCAAGTGCAATAATTGGCTGAAGTATTGCTGTTAGCAAAGGGGAACAAATGGCTGACAGCCTGGGATGACATGCCGAGCAAGACATGATGCTCCACCTGCTAGGGATGGCATGCACCCAGCACAACTGGCTGTGTGGATACTGGCAAAGGCTGTTGTCACCCCCACTGTGCCTTGAATAGGTAAGGCTGGAAACACAAACCCACCACCATAGGTAGCACAAGGGATAACAACCTGGACGTAATGCTACCCAATGCCAGAAGTCTAACCTGCAAGGTGCATGCAGACCAAACCCACCACAGCATGGAGAATGGTAATATCTGTTCTGTAACAGAAACCTGGGTCAAGGCCCAGAAGAGCACCCTAATACTACCAGGTTATGCCTTATACCATGCTCTACAGCCCCAAAACATGGAACAAACTACAATAGGAATGTGGCTATCAGTAATTGTCAAGGATAACCACACCCCCAGGTTGGTACCACAGCAAGAAGCAGCATGGACTATCCACAGGCAAGTAACAGTGGCTCAAACTGCATCCCTGTTTGCAGCCTGCTACAGACCACCCTCACAAACCCAGGAACCCCAGCCAGCCTTCCTGAAGACACTGCAGAGTATGAATGTCTCAACAAATACCAAACAAGGCACACACAAAGTATGACATAGGTGGTAATTCATTATGTACGGAAGAAGTAATCAGGGACCTAGGGACACAAGTGGATGGTAACCCGTCATGTGACACTCACATTGCCAAGGTGGCCAGGAAGACCTGCTATATTGCCCACCTTAATATGAAAGGATGCACATGTAGATCAAGAGAGGTTACTGTGCCCCCATACTCTTCCCTTATCAGGCCCATACGTGAGAACAATGCCCCAGTTTGGATGTACCTTACCTGACACCTGCAGCAGTTAGAAAGACCCCAAATGTACCTCAGCAAGAGGATAAAGGGTCCAAACATTTGTCATCTGCTGCCTGGCTGAAGAAACCACAGCCCAATTCACATGCATACTGCCCAGTCAGAGGCGATGTATGCCTGATGTACAAGGCCATGTCCAATCCAGAATGAATGGACATGCTCCACTGCAGAAGCTCCAAATCCAGCAGAGACACCACAGTGAGATATCCACACATAGATAAATAGGATGTGCTGGAGGGACAGATCCATAACCCAGAGGCTCCTTACACTCTGGAACAGAATCCCAGTCCATGATAGGCTGAGCTCCACACTCATACTCAACAAGAGAAATCTGGTCAAGTGCATGGGATATAGTAGGTGTACACTGGGGGCCATCCCTGTGTCACATCTAGTAAAGTAAACCCTAAATGGGCATAATATGCACATTGCAAGGGGTGTCGAAAGCCACACACAGTTTGTCTGTGCTCAAACATGGCCAGGGCAGATAGTCTAGTATGAACCTATGAACCTATGACGATACAAATTGTGCAGGACACAAAGGATAATCACACAGCTGTCCTAACTGATGATAGGAACCATGGTGATAATCCACAGATCTGCTCTGCAGTACTCAAATATCACAAACAATGCACCAAACCCACACACATTGCCAACATCCAACCTAACAGATTCTTTGCAAACTCCCCATCAGCACCAAACTGCCAAATATCTATCCCAGCAGAGTGCAGGCCCCCTGGCATTGCAGATGCTGAGGTAACAGCCAGCATCTACAAAGCAAACTACACAGCATCAATGGTACCAGATGGTGTCCTAGGTTGTGTCCAACAAGTACTGTAAGAAGAATGGAACACCAAATAGCACTACTGAGCACTCACAGTCTTACCACAGGATATGTACCCAAAGAGCAGTGTACAGCAACAGTGGTCCCTCACCACAAAGGTGGTGCCTGAATGGATACTGCAAACTATCACCCCTCAACCCTGACTATCTTGGTTGGCAAAGTAATGGAGAGGATGATCATGGATCCCAGGAATAATGAGATTGGGTACCTACAGACATTGGACCCTACCCAGTGTGGCTATCATAGGGCAGATCCTGCCCCTTACACATGTCTGACTCATGTGAAACATGCACCAAGCCCATTGATGTGGGGAATGTTGATCACACAGCCTATCTGGACCTTGATAAACCCTTCCATACAATACCCCCAGTTGTTCAGTACAGATAAGCTCACCAGCCTAACTATAAACCCTTATCCAAGTAGATGGGTTGCAAACCAGCTCAAGGACAGAACTGACCTGGTCAGACATGCTGCAGCCATGTCAGACTACAAACCAGGTACAACTGGCATCCCACAAGGCACCGTCCTGGGACCTCTCTTGTATGCTATATATGTCATATAGGTACAGGCCAACATGGAAGGACACTGTCTGAACAGGTTCGCAGATGACTACAAACTGACCACCATATCGGACCCTCCAGCTGACACAAGCATCCTACAAAAGGCACACATAGAAACAGACAAGTGGTGCCACAGCCATGTCAACAAGCTAAATGCAGAATAGTGTATAGTCATCCCCTGTGGAGACACAGTATGTGGCCACAAATTACCACATAGGTGTTAACCCATTAAGTACATCAGGAGCAATAAGAGACCTGGGGACACAATGTGATAGATATCCTGCATGTGACAACCATGTGTCTGTAGTGGTTACAGAAACATACCATATACCCACCTAATCATGAAGGTAAACACAGCTAGGTCAGGGTAGGTCATTGTGCCTCTCCAGTCATCCATCAGCAGCCTCACAATTGCGTACAATGGCCCTTGTGGGATGTACCTTAGCAGACACCTGCATCAACTGGAAAGACACCACAAATACCCCACCAGGAGGATCTCAGAGCTGTAACAGATGCCATGTGCTGCCTGATTAAACAAACTGCAGCTCCACACAGTGCCATACTGCCTGGCTGGAGGTGATCTGTGCCTGATGTATAAAGCCATGACCAAGCTGGAATCAATGGACATTTGGCACCATATAAAATCTGAATGCTGGTGACCTATGCACATGACAGGCCTGAACACCAGCACAGACATAAACAGGACATGCTGTACCGATTGGTCCATAACCCAGAAGCTCACTCCACTCATGACTAAACTCCCAGTACAGGTTATCCAGGGAGTCCCTCATTGACTGTCACCCAGAGGAATCATGATGACTGGATGGGAGATGGTAGGTGTACCCTGGATATCACCTGTATTTCACAGGTAGACAGAGGCACAGCACACTAACCTTGACATATGTCATGGCAAACACCAGTAAATATGTGTGTTGAAGGACAAACACTCTCTGACTAGCATTACAAATGGCCTAGGGCACATGGCCATTGTTTGTCACTGTCCACACAAGTTGTGGAATACATTAACAATGTCGGACAATCTTGTTCTATGTTGTCCATATCTGAACAAAAAGCAACATGGTCATATCTGCACAATTGGCCCTCAACCAGTCTGGTGTGCTCACTATAAATATTACAAGCAGTGATAGGACTAAAACCGATGATACTGTCCACCACAGTGAAAGTACTGTACCAGTACACTATATGACAATACACTGTTTGGTCAGTATGAAAGGATGCTGACAACTGTATGCAAACTATCCCATGGCAACCCTGCAGGCACAGCATAATGCCTGTTAGGTTCAGACACAAAGCAGTTGGGCAGTAAGAACACAACCTGACGTCCAACACTCAACTGTACATGTGAAATATAGATGAAGTCCACACACAAACACAAATGTGGTGGACCACAGATCCCAACATATGGAAAGTTCACACTGGGCATGCTCGCACACTTAGATAAATGAGACGTGTCAGTCAAGAAGCCATATAAACTGTGAACTGGGCATGCTCACACACTTAGGCCATGTCACAGTTCAGCAGTTGCACACACATATCTGGCATTTGTATGTGTTAACACAGGAACATCCCACAATACAGAAATCTGCCCAGTGCACACAGTGAAATTACAACAGAGACATAAGTAAAGTACTGGATCCCACTCATATGCAAACATCTGCCACAGTACACACGTTGTTCATAGAGATAGGGAAAGCTATGGCAATAAAGACCCACAAACAGTATATGAGCAACAGATACTTGCACCTGACAGGTAAACATATGCCCGTAGAGTGCAATACTGGGCTGTTGTCCATAGGGAATACAGAAGGCTATCCACGGTGTATTTGGTGTCTGCCTCCACAGTTAAGTAGGCCACTGTGCCTCTGCAAAGTTAATGCATATATATGCTCTTCCCCTTACTGATGGATAGTAACAGATGTACATACCTCTTCATAAATAATGATGTCAGCACACTATACATATGTCAGGAGCACAAATGTTACCCAGTAATTTGAATAGCACGCTCAGCTACTGCGTCTCTCACAAGTGTCATAATATAGTTAGGTAGGGGTTTGAATCCTGCAAGTGTTCAGTGCTGTGTGCATGTGGGGGGGAAATAGTGTGTGTGCAATTCTATGTGTACGAGAAATGTCCCTTTTGGCAACTAGTACAACACACCACATGCTGCATATTCCACTGTCTAAACACTGATGATGTCAGCACCCTATAAGTACAGCAGGAGAAAGCAAGCCTCCCAGTAATGCAAATAGCACGCTATGCTACTGCGTCTCACACAAGTGTCATAACATAGTTAGGTAGGGGTTTGAATCCTTCAAGTGCTCAGTGTGTGTGTGGGGTGGGAGTAGTGTGTGTGCAATTCTATGTGTACAAGAAATGTCCCTTTTGGCAACTAGTACAACACACCACATGCTGCATATTCCACTGTCTAAACACTGATGATGTCAGCACCCTATAAGTACAGCAGGAGAAAGCAAGCCTCCCAGTAATGCAAATAGCACGCTATGCTACTGCATCTCACACAAGTGTCATAACATAGTTAGGTAGGGGTTTGAATCCTGCAAGTGCTCAGTGTGTGTGTGGGGTGGGAGTAGTGTGTGTGCAATTCTATGTGTAAGAGAAATGTCCCTTTTGGCAACTAGTACAACACACCACATGCTGCATATTCCACTGTCTAAACACTGATGATGTCAGCACCCTATAAGTACAGCAGGAGAAAGCAAGCCTCCCAGTAATGCAAATAGCGTGCTTTGCTACTGCGTCTCTCACAAGTGTCATAACACAGTTAGGTAGGGGTTTGTATCCTACAAACGCCATGTGTGTTTTTGTCACACAGTTTGTCCATGTGTGTGGGGTGTTGTTCCCAATATTGCACGACATAGATTATATCAGTAATGTCAATGCACACATGATGTATATGTGTGCCACATACACATATGTACCTGTGACCTTCAATAGTTCCCATGTCTGAAGCCTGCCTCATGTGAATACATGGAGTTTGCATTAGAAAACTGTATGACTGTGGTGTTCTGTGCAGGGGCTGCGTGTGGTATGTGAATATACAGTATGAGTTGTATATGGTGTCATCCTACCAATAAGGGATACACGTCTGGTCTGGAGCATATAGTCCACATGTTGTTGATGAACAGGTGCAGCATGTTTTCACCTCTTGTGGGAGTGGTAACAAGTTGTTCCATAGCAATTCAGTGAATAAATGCTAGGAATCTTTCAGCTAGGGTCTTGGAGCTAGAGTAATGCTCACACTCTATGTTTGGGTAGTTGCAGTCCACCCATATAATGGTGTTTGTAGAGACCGTCATATTCCCAGTGTTGTCAGGAAGGCCAAGTGGGTTTCCTGGGTATGGGAGGGTGGTGTGTGCCAGGCTATGAACCTGAAGGCAGTCTAACCCACTGTTAGTTGCACATGGATAGGCTCTGATGCTTTGTGCTGTGCCACCAACCTGGAGGTGTGTGTATCTGTGGTGCCTTTGGATACATCCCCCCTGTTCTGGTTTGGTGCATGTTTAGGGGACGACAAGCATGGTATGAAGTATGACCTGGCAGTGATGGGGTGCACCTAGGAGCCTTGTACCAAGATTCTGTTACTGCATGGATATTGCTGTTCTCTATGCTAAGGTCAGTTTCCACTGCATGCATCCTGAGGTTTACACTGCTGGCGTTGAGTAGCATTACTATTAGTGTCCTATCCAGTGTGATACCTGTGTAGGTGGCTATGTAATTTGAGCCTTGCATAAAAAGGCACTATGTGTGTAGCAAGAGCCTTTGCCAATATACAATGGCCCATGGGTGACAGGTGCAAGCTGTCCCTAGCAAAGCAATCTGGCTTGTCTAGCATGTAATCCCATGCTGATAGGCATTGGATCCCCTTTGAATGTCACCGAAACATAAGGCAATTGTAGAAAATGATCATCCTGTCTACATATTGTGGCAGCATTCTTGGTGAGGGTAAGATGCTACTCAAGGTCAGGGTCATACCAGCCTGTTCCACATGCTCAGAGAGCCCCTCTATGTCCCCTATCATGTAGTCCAGGGAGGTACGTCACAGGTCATTTACACTGGCACGGACAATGACTGAGTCATATTTGTACATGCCTTGGAGTGACCTGTATGCTTGTGTTATGTGGTGGATCATAGTGCCCGACGAGCATCTCACCGTGACCTTCTCCTTGTTCAGCCTGGTGAGCAGGACCTCAGTGTACCTGACGATAGAGGTACCTATTACAACTGTAGCAGGTGTGTTGTTAAGCCGTATGGGCTGTGACTGTTTGGCACACAGGCTTTGTGAGCTATGTGTTGCATGTGCTCTGTTCTGGCGTAACGTTTGCTTGTGTGTCTGCTTTGCAGGTGTCTGCTGCTCAGGCAGGATGCTATTCTGAGACTCCAAGAATGTTCCTGTGTGTTTCTGTGTTTGGATTGCTGTCGTGGCAGGTCTATGTGAGACTGGTATTGTATTCACTGTAGTATCCCACTCCACCTGACGGGTATGCCAGTACTGAGTTAAGAGAGCTTAGGCCCCAGTTTGGCTATGTGGTTGCATCTCTCACATGTGTTGTAAGTTTATGGGAAGGGGAGAGGGCTGTCTGTGTACATGAGGCAGCTGTAACATTGCCACATGACTCACAGATTCACCAACTGGACCAGAGAGGAGATTGACAAGTGACCTTTGCACATGCTACCATAGTATTGTGAATCCCATAATAATTAACAACACATAGGGCCAATGGGGAACAAGGTACTCAAGGTGAGTATGTGAGGGTGTAGTGCTCCTGATTTGTTAGTGCTGGCATATATAAATGCTTTCGTGAGCAAATGCCAGGTAAGTCATATGCAATGTGTTACAGGCAACTTACATGCAAACAGGACAAACAGTGACGTTCTGTCAAGTGAGCATGGACATCAGTACAGTAAGCAATACAGATGTCACTAGGGATCCACAGAGGTGCTGTAAATCTGCATTGCAGGTGGAATCAGTGTTTCAGGGACATAACAAGCAAACATGCATACAAACAAAGATACAGTCAGCAGGCCTGGATCTAGACTATGCTACAGCAAACAAGGTGTATGACTTCCAGTACGTAACAGTGTATATATGCAGGCACTATAAGCCTGTATCCAGGCATTCACAGGTCAGACGGGCAGGGTCCAGCCCCACCTCCCACAAGTGTACAGACCATGTACCTTCATAATGTAGAATAACTGTCCTGAAACCCAAGTGCTCATACCTGAACTAATACACATTTTGAATAACAGACACTGAGCCCTCACTCAGCAGTTCCAAACTTAGTAGGATGTATGCTACCTGTCCTGGCACCACAGTATCCTTGACATGTATGGAGACTCTCCCTCCTGTCATAGTTAGTTCTGTGTTTTGGGGCTGTCATGCATGGTATGAGGTGTGACCTTGTAGTGCTAGGGTGCTCTTGTGAGTCTTGAACCTGTTGTGTATTACTGCACAGATATCAACATCCTCAAACATCCTTATTGCAGAGTCGAGTGTGGACAGCATGCAACTTGCAGTTGACATGTCCATCACTGAGTATCAATACTTACATTTTCTTATCCCCTGTGCTACCTATGTAGGTGGCCTTCTGTTGACAGCCTCACCACCAGTATGCAAAGATATGCAGACATTACACTATGGTAATTACTATGGGTGTACAAAACAATACAATGACATTCATACTGTAACTGCATCAGGCATGCTGGGATATACCCACAATGATATCCTTACACTGTACTGTTGACAACATGATACTATTACTACACTTCTATGTAGTTACCCTGTGCATCAGCACCATGTTAACCTGTTCCTGCACCGATGTTACAGATTGCAGGAGGTGGCACAGTTTCATCATATGCACAAGGTGTGTACTTGGTATGCCTGAGTCTGCCACTGATACTACCAATTGACATGTCTGTTTGTGTGTGTTGGTGAGGGACAGCAGTACAAGATGGGGCAATGTTGATGCAGTGTGTGCGTGTATGCGGTAGCCCTAGGTGTTATCAATTTGCATGTGTGTATGCATGCACACAGTTCGACCTCATGGCTGCCATATACAGGTATTTGTGGACAGCCACAGACTATACCTGCCAGGTCATACAGATCACTGTCTCTGGCCACGGACACGGTACCTGTGCTTGGCAGGGGTGCTACGGAGCATATCAGGTACTAAGCCAGACTGGGCACTGTCATCAGAAGTAGGTGGTTGGTGACTGGAGACAGGTCCCTGTTGGGACTGTCCAGAGCCACGTGCACGTGGTCTCCTGGGGCGGTCTGATGATAGCACAGACCCAGCATTGCTGGGGCTGCTGCTGGCACTGTGGGAGCAGCCACGGGCCTGTTGTCATCCGCGACGGCTGCCAGCTGCTGCTGTTGCTGGCATACGCCCACGTCGATGTCTCAACCGTCCACCATTGCCCTGGCTCATGGACATGTATTTGTGCAACAGATCTAATGTGTCCCCCCAGCGTCTGTCAATGACCTCAGTGAAATTACAGATGGCAGCCGCAACATCACGCATACTGTCATTCATAGCTTAAGAAATATATAAATAGCACAATCCACTTAATGGAACAACACTCGATCAGGTTGGATGTCGGCAATAAAGGCTGTACGCAGCTTCCCTTAAAAACAGTTTAATGAGTATAAGATGTCATTAAAATTCAAAGATATAAAAAACCACTTCAAACAATGTTAAGCGCTTTCATCCGCCATCCGGCAGACTTCATCAGAACAATTTACTTTGGCTGCTACTCCCTTTTTAACTCAAAATCGGCGCCAAAATTTCATGACAAATCATTGGCTAGTAAGATTTAAAGATACAGACACTTACAAACAATATAATGGCTACTATCCTATACTTTGTATTGGTTGTTAAAACCTAATATTGTAAAAGGAACTTTATGTTAACCCAGGAAGTTAATAACTCTATAAAAATAGAGTATATTATACAATAAATGACTAGAAATTATACATATATTGAATGGATAAATATACAATGTCATGTTCATATCCATAAATATTCACTTCTAACTCCATGAGCATTATGCATATTATGTACCTAATTCTCACTATACTATATATCACCTAATACAATATAATAGTCCATATGATTCTGATTCATAGTGCATATACTTGCACATACATAGTAATAATAAATAAATAAATAAATATAATATAATAAATAAATAATTAAAATTCTATTATTATATACATAAAAAAATATTTATTATTATTATTACTTAAAAACTCATAGGGTTTAGATTTAATAAAATTTAATAAAATTCATTGTCCCCAAATGTGACATATGTGCTAAGCTAGTACAAAACCACTTATGGATATAATACTGGTTATTATCTCATTAATAAAAAAGGCTTTATGCTAACATAATCATTGAGGCCAGGTTTCGTTGTGGCATCAGTAAGAATTTGCCAATTGCTCTCTCTACATGCAAGTCTGGTTTTCCAGTCCCCTCCCCATGGGTTAATGTACTCTTTGTCTATAATTGTAAAATAAAACAGATGGTGTTCTCCTGCTTCACTGATGTGTTTATATAGTGCATTATTCGTATCTTTGCATTTAATCTTATAATAATGTTCGTAAATTCGTTGTCTCAGTTGTCTTTCAGTTTTTCCTATATAGAATGCAGGGCATTCTATACACTTGGCTAAATAAACCACCTGTTTTGTGTAACAATTTCCATTCAAGCTGTTAATCTTTGTCCCATTCATGTTTTCCAGTTTGATATAAGACTGGGTGTTAATATAATGACACTGCTTACATCTCCCACATTTCTTAGTGGGGTTATATACTAGCTCTTTACGAACCTCTTCGTACCCTGCTCTTTCAAGTAATTTCTTTATATTAGGGGCAGTCTTGTATACTATTTTCGGCGATCCTATTTTGTCCGTGTCCGCTTTGAAACAGTAACTATGTCCCAATGCCTTGTTAAAATCTCCTTTATACTATCAACATAAGGTGTGTATGTGAGGACACAAACTCTACCTGTTTGGAAACTATTGATGGATCCCACCTTTACCTTATGTACATACTTCCCTAATAATGAAATATACTTATCATTCCATTGTTTGGATACATAGTTGATCGTATCATCTATAAGAAGCCTGGGGTATCCTCTATCAAGAAAAAGTTTTTTAATTAATTGCATCTCTTCCTCCATTTCCTTTTTTGTAGATGACATCCTAGCCCCTCTTATGCATTGTCCTTTTATAATATTCTTAAAAATGTGTCTAGGATGGTTACTGGTATAATATACATAATCATTGGAGTAGGTACTTTTCCTAAATACCTTAGAGGCAAATTCATTATCGTTAGTTTTAAAAATATATGTATCTAAAAACGCTATACCCCTATCACTATTGTTACATGTAAAATTAAAATAACTGGTGGTGCCATTTATGTATTCCATAAACTTGACAATTTCATTTGATCCCTTCCACAAAATAAAAATATCATCTAAAAATCTAGTGTAGAACATAATATTGGAGCTGTACACACTGTTGTTCAATACATATTTGGATTCCCAATCCAGCATGACCAAATTAGCAAAAGCAAGACGCACCCATTGCTACCCTTTCCTTTGTTTGAAAATATTTTCCTCAAACACAATGTAGTTGTGGTCCAGGACTAAGGACATCATATCTACTATTAAGACTATCCTATCCCAACTTAATGTTGAATGATTCCTAAGGCTATTACTAAAACTCTCCAAACCTTCTTCCTTAGGGATACTGGAAAATAGGTCACAAACATCAATCGTGACAAATTTGTAGTCCATATTCCATAATAGTGGTATCAATTTTCCTAAAAAATCCCATGAATCTATAGTAAGATGGAATATTTTTATATACATGCTTGGTCCATCTATCTATTACTTGCCCTATATTAAAAGTTTTAGATTTGGACCCTGATACAATCGGTCTGAATGGTGGATTAGTTATAGATTTATGTATTTTAGGTATACCCACTATGTGGGCTAGAATAGGATTTTCAACACATATAAATTCATAGATATCCTGTGTGAGTCTATTATTTATGAAATATTCTTCAATAGCTGAATCAATGTATCTATATCCTGTAATCACTTCATTCATAGATATGCCATCATAATTTCCTGATTTCTCTAATATATTTAAAATAGCTTTTTTATATTTTGAACTGGGGTATATAACAACTCCACCCCCTTTATCGGGTTTCATTATTCTGATATCTTTATTTTTAATTAATTCATTAAGGCATTTCCTTTCTTTTACTGTCAGGTTGTCCTCATACTCATTATTCTTATCTTTATTTCTTACTTGATTTTTATTGTACCAATATATCTCCTTGCATACTATCTTTTCATAGTTCAATATACTGGGATTATTTATAGGCATGTATGCACAAAGTATAGGATAGTAGCCATTATATTGTTTGTAAGTGTCTGTATCTTTAAATCTTACTAGCCAATGATTTGTCATGAAATTTTGGCGCCGATTTTGAGTTAAAAAGGGAGTAGCAGCCAAAGTAAATTGTTCTGATGAAGTCTGCCGGATGGCGGATGAAAGCGCTTAACATTGTTTGAAGTGGTTTTTTATATCTTTGAATTTTAATGACATCTTATACTCATTAAACTGTTTTTAAGGGAAGCTGCGTACAGCCTTTATTGCCGACATCCAACCTGATCGAGTGTTGTTCCATTAAGTGGATTGTGCTATTTATATATTTCTTAAGTTGGTGAACTCGAATATGGCTGGGAACGGTGAGGAAACGCAGGAGGTCCCGAATGGTGAGGAACTCAAATTGTTGAGAGCGGAAGTGTCTGGGCTATACACGGAAGTGAAGAAACTTATGGAGATGTTCAATAGCTTAATGGAAGCTTCTAAACAGACTGCAGGTATCGGAAACATCCCGCATTCTTCTTCCGATAAACATTGCTGCTCCAAAAAAGAGATTATTTTATCTACAGACACTAGCATCGACTTGGACATACCAAATGGACAACGAGAAGTGGAGTATAGTGCACTGAACACTCGGCAAGCATCGCTGGAGATTTTACCTACGGAGGACAGATTTGTGCTTTCCCCCGATAAAGATTTTACATTTGATTTCAGCCTGCTACACAACGTGCTGAAATAGAGAGCCGTGGAGCTAAACCTAAGGCATACCCTATCTTCAAAACTTACTCGACCTTGAGTAAAAGGGACACATGCACTAACAAAGGTACTGTAAAAAATCAGATGACTATTCCCATAAAGGACGCTTGTTGTGTCAATGAGATACAATATAAAAAGAAAAAAGATAGTAAAACAGAATATTTCAACAATGATGTATTTAATCAATTTATTAATGATGAATGTAATTTTGACAAAGTATACCAAGTACCTTCATCTATTTCAAAGAATAAGGAGAGGAATAGTATAAAGGATATGATATTTAATTTTGGAAAAAAACTTTCTTCTATAAAAAACATTAAAGTGGATAATGCATATCTATCTAAATGTATAGATATACAAGTAGTACCTAAGGGTCTTCGATTCTTTAAATTACCTATGGGACTCACATACAGTGACAGTGTAAAATTTGAATTTAATAATTTGTTTGATGATTTTGGCTATAAATATATGAAATTAATAATGAAACATAATGACGAGAAACTGTCCATTCTCATCAATGAAGTAGAATTAATTAATGAAAGCATTTTATCACATAGTGATTTTCAGGCGTGGAAAGATTTATATGAGAAACAATTTTTCTCAGCAGACAAACAAGCATTTAACATACATAATAGGAAGAATGGTAAATTGGATCGAGATGTTGAAGCATATAGATTACAGAAAGCATATATTTGGCCACAGGAAAGGAAAATGATATACATGGATAGGAGATTTAGTGAGAGAGAAGGGAGAGGGGGGAAAAAAGGAAATTTTCAAGGGGACAGATACCACCCAGAGTTCAGGAAGAACTATTACAATCAAAATCCAACTTACAGGAAATTTTAAACAAGAGTTTATCTCAACCGACCCCTACCACAACTGAATCAGCCCACGTGCATATACTGAACACTAGTGGGGGGGCCCACCAGGATGTTGATATAGAGCATATATTAAGTACATACAATGGTTTTAAGGTTTACAATTATTCTGATTATGTTATACAAACTGAGTTTTATAGTCTTTTAGCAAAAGGTATGAAGTTTATACCAAATTTTAAATTTTCACTGGTGGATACCATCAAGCAAATTAAATTATTTTGTCGAAAATTAAATCTTGCAATACAATTTGATAAAATAGGGGATAAATCAGTTACACCGATATGTGAGATGAAGAAAAAAAGTGCATACATGCCTATAAATAATCCCAGTATATTGAACTATGAAAAGATAGTATGCAAGGAGATATATTGGTACAATAAAAATCAAGTAAGAAATAAAGATAAGAATAATGAGTATGAGGACAACCTGACAGTAAAAGAAAGGAAATGCCTTAATGAATTAATTAAAAATAAAGATATCAGAATAATGAAACCCGATAAAGGGGGTGGAGTTGTTATATACCCCAGTTCAAAATATAAAAAAGCTATTTTAAATATATTAGAGAAATCAGGAAATTATGATGGCATATCTATGAATGAAGTGATTACAGGATATAGATACATTGATTCAGCTATTGAAGAATATTTCATAAATAATAGACTCACACAGGATATCTATGAATTTATATGTGTTGAAAATCCTATTCTAGCCCACATAGTGGGTATACCTAAAATACATAAATCTATAACTAATCCACCATTCAGACCGATTGTATCAGGGTCCAAATCTAAAACTTTTAATATAGGGCAAGTAATAGATAGATGGACCAAGCATGTATATAAAAATATTCCGCATCTTACTATAGATTCATGGGATTTTTTAGGAAAATTGATACCACTATTATGGAATATGGACTACAAATTTGTCACGATTGATGTTTGTGACCTATTTTCCAGTATCCCTAAGGAAGAAGGTTTGGAGAGTTTTAGTAATAGCCTTAGGAATCATTCAACATTAAGTTGGGATAGGATAGTCTTAATAGTAGATATGATGTCCTTAGTCCTGGACCACAACTACATTGTGTTTGAGGAAAATATTTTCAAACAAAGGAAAGGGGTAGCAATGGGTGCGTCTTGCGCACCCGTTTTTGCCAATTTGGTCATGCTGGATTGGGAATCCAAATATGTATTGAACAACAGTGTGTACAGCTCCAATATTATGTTCTACACTAGATTTTTAGATGATATTTTTATTTTGTGGAAGGGATCAAATGACGAAATTGTCAAGTTTATGGAATACATAAATGGCACCACCAGTTATTTTAAATTTACATGTAACTATAGTGATAGGGGTATAGCGTTTTTAGATACATATATTTTTAAAACTAACGATAATGAATTTGCCTCTAAGGTATTTAGGAAAAGTACCTACTCCAATGATTATGTATATTATACCAGTAACCATCCTAGACACATTTTTAAGAATATTATAAAAGGACAATGCATAAGAGGGGCTAGGATGTCATCTACAAAAAAGGAAATGGAGGAAGAGATGCAATTAATTAAAAAACTTTTTCTTGATAGAGGATACCCCAGGCTTCTTATAGATGATACGATCAACTATGTATCCAAACAATGGAATGATAAGTATATTTCATTATTAGGGAAGTATGTACATAAGGTAAAGGTGGGATCCATCAATAGTTTCCAAACAGGTAGAGTTTGTGTCCTCACATACACACCTTATGTTGATAGTATAAAGGAGATTTTAACAAGGCATTGGGACATAGTTACTGTTTCAAAGGCGGACACGGACAAAATAGGATCGTGCCGAAAATAGTATACAAGACTGCCCCTAATATAAAGAAATTACTTGAAAGAGCAGGATGAAGAGGTTCAGAAGAGCTAGTATATAACCACACTAAGAAATGTGAGAGATGTAAGCAGTGTCATTATATTAACACCCAGTCTTATATCAAACTGGAAAACATGAATGGGACAAAGATTAACAGCTTGAATGGAAATCGTTACACAAGACAGCTGGTTTATTTAGAAGTGTATAGAATGCCCTGCATTCTATATAGGAAAAACTGAAAGACAACTGAGACAACGAATTCACGAACATTATTATAAGATTAAATGCAAAGATACGAATAATGCACTATATAAACACATCAGTGAAGCAGGAGAACACCATCTGTTTTATTTTACAATTATAGACAAAGAGTACATTAACCCATGGGGAGGGGACTGGAAAACCAGACTTGCATGTAGAGAGAGCAATTGGCAAATTCTTACTGATGCCACAACGAAACCTGGCCTCAATGATTATGTTAGCATAAAGCCTTTTTATTAATGAGATAATAACCAGTATTATATCCATAAGTGGTTTTGTACTAGCTTAGCACATATGTCACATTTGGGGACAATGAATTTTATTAAATTTTATTAAATCTAAACCCTATGAGTTTTTAAGTAATAATAATAATAAATATTTTTTTATGTATATAATAATATAATTTTAATTATTTATTTATTATATTATATTTATTTATTTATTTATTATTACTATGTATGTACAAGTATATGCACTATGAATCAGAATCATATGGACTATTATATTGTATTAGGTGATATATAGTATAGTGAGAATTAGGTACATAATATGCATAATGCACATGGAGTTAGAAGTGAATATCTATGGATATGAACATGACATTGTATATTTATCCATTCGTTAATATATGTATAATTTCTAGTCATTTATTGTATAATATACTCTATTTTTATAGAGTTATTAACTTCCTGGGTTAACATAAAGTTCCTTTTACAATATTAGGTTTTAACAACCAATACAAAGTATAGGATAGTAGCCATTATATTGTTTGTAAGTGTCTGTATCTTTAAATCTTACTAGCCAATGATTTGTCATGAAATTTTGGCGCCGATTTTGAGTTAAAAAGGGAGTAGCAGCCAAAGTAAATTGTTCTGATGAAGTCTGCCGGATGGCGGATGAAAGCGCTTAACATTGTTTGAAGTGGTTTTTTATATCTTTGAATTTTAATGACATCTTATACTCATTAAACTGTTTTTAAGGGAAGCTGCATACAGCCTTTATTGCCGACATCCAACCTGATCGAGTGTTGTGTCATTCATAGCTGTACGACATGCTCTCAGCTCCCTCAGACCCTGTCTGGTGTACCGTTCCATACGTGACTGTGCCTGCATTACAGCCCGAAACATAGCTGAGGTTGAAAGACCTCTCTGGGCACGTCTGACAGGGGCGGTATACCCACAGATGCTCCCACGAGAACCCCTGGACATCTGCCTGTGTGGTACCATGTCAGGACCCTGGCCATGGCTGCTGTGTGGGGATGCATGTGCCACCGATACCACATTACCCTGGTCAATGCCCACTGTATCCTGTCCATCACCTAGGGACATTGGTGACAAAGGATGTATTGGCAGGATGACTGTGCGCATTGATGGGGTCGACAGCTGTGTACTGTCAATTGGCTGACCAACGACGGACCCTGGCACACCTCCCTGTGTCATTACACAGGTATCATCATTATCACTATCCACGGCAGCTGATTCAGGTTCCCTGCTGCACAACACCAGAGCAGCACCAGAACCTGCGGGAGTAAGACAGGAAACACAGTTTACAATGTGTACACAATGTCACCACTGATACACACAGGCACGCATGCACACATGCACACATGCACACATGCACACATGCACACAGGTGCACATGCACACAGGTGCACATACACACATGCACACATGTGCACATGCACACATGCACACATGCACATATGCGCACATGCACACATGTGCACATGTGTACATGCACACATGCACACATGCACACATGCACACATGTGCACATGCACACATGCACACATGCACACAGGTGCACATGCACACATGCACACTCCTCAGTATATGAAATATCAACACACAGACACAAACACACCTGCAATCAAACACATAGCACTACTGCTTCAGCCTATTATTACTATTAGTATCAAGAGTATTGAAGGTATTGTTATTACACACTCACCAGCATGGATAGGCTGCCTTGCTGTTACACCAGAGGGACCTGCAGAAATGAGACATTTGTTGTCAGTGGGCACAACTGTGCCATTGATACTGTGAGTATGATACATTTCAGTAGTACAACAGTTGGCTTCCACAGGTCTACTGCTGATATTGAGAATATCACTCTTGCACAATAATTACCAAGATAACAGCTACAAACCGAGGACACACCTCACACATGCATAAACTAACAGTGTACAGAACAGTCAACTATACATATGGCATGTTACCTGCACGCTCCGAGTCCTGCTGTTGGGTGGCTCCAGCCTCCATCATTACGCATGTATGCTGCTGCTGTTGCTGTTGGGCTGGAGCCACAACACTTAGGAGTAGTCCCTCCAGTCTGGTGAGGGGGGGATGTATAGCCACCCCACCACCTGTGGCAAGCTGTTGCCTGTGGATATCTGACGCACGCTGATGGACATTTCTAATTAAATCACTGCAGTGATGGCGTACCTGCTCATATGTCCAGTTATGTGTGCCTATGTCATTTACCCGATGGACCAGGTCTTGCCACAGTGCAGCCCTCTCCTGCTGGTTCTGGCTGGTGCGGGAAAAGAGTATTGCGAAATCCCACACCAGACTCTGGTGTATCTCCTCATCCTCCACAGTGGAGTACACAGGGTTTCGCTGGTGAACCATAGCCCTGAAAAGGAAAAGAAAAATATGTCAGCAATATATGTCAGCAAAATATGACATACATAATACACATAATACTCGACTGTAGTGATATAACTTAACCCCCATATATAGCATCTGTCTGTCTATTGGGGGATACACATGTAAATGACCAGATATCAGTGCTCAGCCGACAACTGTGCAACAGTATCTGGCACACTCCATACGACAGACTAGTATACTCCAGCAGTCAGCACACTGGTTCAGGTCCAATGCACAACCTCACACTGGGAGTTTGTATCAAGGTACTGTATGGGGAACATTATCAACCCATGCACTGCATGCAATGCACGTTACATATTTCACTGGTAATGCACACTACTCTTAATTGCCATAACCCTACCTACACCACAGTCACATACAGGGTAACACAGCACAACATATGGCAATGTAGTATGTTTTGATCGCAATACCTCACACATCTGTCTCTGGCCTCACACCAAGGACACACACTACCATGACAGACAGACAGTCATGGTGAGCAATCACACCAGTACAAAACATGCACCCAGTCACTGGCACACTCATTCCACCTCTCATATTTGGTTTGCAATGGGTTTGTGGGTGTGCATTGTGTCTTAGGTAGGTAGTATGCTATTGGCCCTGGGCCTACAGCAGCATACTGTTATGCTACCCTGCCCCTTGTGACACATGTGATGTGATCGTACCTGCTCCTGTCAAACAGTTACACAGGGTGACTCATATGGCATATTACCTATCTGCATAACATTTAGCAGGGGTATGTCTGACATCTACTCATGGGGAGCCTTGCTTCTTAATGCTGTGTGGTTTACTCCAGGGTATGTCTTATCTGTGGGTTGGGACCTGTACCTCCACCATGTGCTCTTTACTGCGGTGACAAGGATGACAAACATAGGTAATTTGGGTTGTGGATGTTGTGAGGTGTTACCATGGTTGTTGGACAACTGTCATGGGTGTGACTTAACTATGTATATCCAGCAGTGGTAACTTCTATGTAGGTAGTCTGGGTGCACTCTGTGGTCTTGTCAGTCACTCTGCATAGGTAATGTGTTTGAGTGCATTGACACAGTTACTTACGTATAACTGTGTCCTTCTCCATATCTGTAGCTGTCATGGGAGGTACATACCGTGTAGGACAATGTGGGGTGTAGAGGGGTACAGTGACCTACATGTCCATAGCTGATACACCATGTCTGCTGACACATACCATGTACAGGTATTACAGGACTAGTGTGCCACTGTGTATATCAGTGGGGAGCCTATTGTACACTTGTTGCCCCTGTTCCCCCCTGACACATGCAGTGGTGGGCAGGCATGCACATATGTGGTGGTTACTGGTGTCAGTGTTTTGGAATGGGGTATGGTACTCCAGTATCCACACTGGTGTTCACTCCATGCCTTTGTCACCAGGCACCTGTTGCAATACATCTGCACACATGTGCCTCACTCAGTATATATATATATATATATATATATATATATATATATATATATATATATATATATATATATATATATATATATATATGAACCTATGAACCTATGATATAGATATATAGATATAGATATGGGGAGAGAGGGGGAGAGAGAGAGAGAGAGAGAGAGAGACAGAGGGAGAGAGAGTGAGAGGGGGTGGGACAGAGAGAGAGAGATAGTCATATACAGACATATCTGTAGACAGTCAGATCTGTCTGTATATGTATATGTATCTACATATATCTGTATATGTATGTGTGTATTATATATATCTGTACGTACATATTCTATCTATCTATATATGTCTATGTATTTCTACATCCCTGTCTATCTGTGTATACATATATGCATATTATATATTTATATATATATATATATATATATATATATATATATATATATATATATATATACACATACATACATATCTCGATATACATATGTATACACATGATAGATATATATATAATCCTTTTTATTTACACATATGTATACACACACTAACATACTGATGAACATCCATTACTGTACAACCTACATTGTACATTGCACTACAACCTACATTGATATGTGCACATAGCTACCTTCACATACATATGTATGTACAGCCTTCAGTGACAGTTTCATAGTTTCATAGTTTCATAGTTTGGTACTAGGCTATCTGCCCTGGGGCATTTATAAGCCTAGCCATAGTGATGTGGCTTTCGCCACCCCATGTAATGGTACAAATGTGTACAGAATAGATTTAGAATACTGTGCCTCTGTCTAGTAGTGACACAGTGAAGACCCCCTTACATAATAGAATTAGTTTACTGTGCCTCTGTCTAGTAGTGACACAGAGATGACCCCTGGGGTAAATCTACGATCTCCCATCCACTCGTCAAGATTCCTCTTGAAGAGAGTCAGTGAGGGGCTCTGCCTAACATGAACTGGGATTCTGTTCCAGAGTATGGGAAGCCTCTGAGTTATGAATCTGTCCCTCCAGCATGTCCTATTTATATTTGTGCTGAGGTTCAAATCTTTAGTTCTCGTGGTGCTGATGGATTTGGATTTTTTGAGGTGGAGCATGTCCATCAATTTCTGATTGGACATGGCCTTGTACTTCAGGCACAGATCACCTCTGAGTAAGCGGTATGCTACTGAATAGAGTTGGAGTTTCTTTAGTCTGGCGGCATATGACATATGTTGGAGACCCTTGATCCTCTTGGTGAGGTACTTTTGGGGTCTCTCCAGCTGTTGCAAGTGCCGGGCGAGGTACATACCAAATGGGGCATTGTACTCAATCATGGGCCTGATAAGGGAGGAGTACAGGGGCACAATGACCTCCTTTGATCTGGATGTGAATCCCTTCATGATAAGGTGGGCAAGGTAGAAAGTCTTTCTAACCACTTTGGCAACGTGGGTGTCAAATGAGAGGTCACTATCGACTTGGGTCCCCAGGTCTCTGATTACTTTTCCATACTCAGTGGGTTACCCTATGTGATAATTTGTGGGCATTTTGTTTTTCCCAAAGGGATGACTATACATTTTTTGGCATTTAGTTTAAGGCCATGACTCTGGCACCAGTTGTCCATTTCAGTGAGGCCTTTCTGTAGGATGTATGTGTCAGCTGGTGTATCGACTATGGCACCTAGTTTGCAGTCATCTGCGAACTTTGTCAGCCACAACCCTCCCATGTTTGCTTTCACATCTGAGAAATAAATGCCGAACAAGAGGAGTCCCAGGACAGAGCCCTGTGGGACACCACTTGTCACTGGCTTTGAGTCTGACATGGCTCCAGTGATTTTGACTTTATGGGTTCTATCCTTTAGCCAGTTTGCCACCCATCTTGTGACTTATGGATTCACATTTAAGCAGTTGAGCTTGTCTATGATGCCAGAGTGGGGTATTGTGTCGAAAGCTTTAGCCAAGTCCAGGTAGGCTGTATGGACTGCTTTGCCCTCATCAATGGCTCTAGTGACTGTTTCGAAAAAGTCAACCAGGTTTAAAAGGCAGGATCTGCCTTTTAGAAAGCCGAACTGGGTGGGATCAAGTGTCTGTAAGTCCCCAATGTCTCTGTTTATTAGTTCCATAATGATTCTTTCCATAGCTTTGCAGACCAGGCTGGTTAAGCTTATGGGGTGGTAGTTACCAGGGTCAGTAGAGGTGCCTCCTTTGTGGAGTGGGACTACTGTTGCTGTACACCAGTTTTCAGGTACATATCCTGTAGTAAGGCTAAGGTTAAAAAGCATTTTTATGTGTGGGTTTAGCTCCTCTTGGAGTTCACGTAGCACGCAACCCGGGATACCGTCAGGTCCCATTGATGCTGTGTTTTAGCTTTGCTGAGGGTGGTTCTCACCTGGACATCTGAGATGACAGGGAGGTTACATTCAGCTGGGATAAGTATTTCTTCTTTTGGGGTGAGGGAGGGGAGAAATTTGCACTGAACCTGTCTGCCAGAATGTTGGCAATATCTGTGGGTTCAGTGCATTTTTTGTCATTGTGAACTAACTCTGAACATATCTGAGGGTTTCCACCCAGGTTTCTAACATAGCTGAAGAAGGCCTTATGGTTATCTTTAGTGTCCATAGCGATTTTTCTCTCAAAGTTGGCCTTGGATGTTTTTATGAGAGAACGTAGCTTTCTACTAGTGCTGATCAGAGATGTCTTCTCTTTATGGGATTTTGCTCTGTCGTGCAGTAGCTTCCTTCTTTTGTTATACAATTTGTTTATGGCTGGGGTCCACCAGACAGGATGCCTGCCCTTGATAGAGAGGGTCTTGGTTTTATTTGGGATTGCATGATCCATGCATTCTTGGAGATGTCCGTAGAAAGCATTTGTGAAGGATTCTGCATTGTGGGATGTGGTTTCTACTGTCCCAGAGGGCTTAAAGGATACCATCTCAGTTTTAAGAAGTGTAAAGTTGGCTTTTGAGAAGTTTTTCACTGTAGTCTTTTGTGTTGGGGGTGGAGGTGGGATATGTATATCCAGGGTGATTTGTTTGTGGTCAGATCTCACTAGTGAAGGGTATACTTCTGGTGAGGAGCACTTAGCCCCCATGTTTGTGATGATCAGGTCTAGTATATTATCTCCCCTTGTGGGAGAGGTGACTAGCCGTTCCATTGCATTTGAATTTATGAATTCCAGGAACCTTTGGGCTAGGGTGTTTGGGCTAGAATAATGCACCCAGTCTATGTTAGGGTAGTTGAAGTCTCCCAATATGATGGTGTTTGGTGAGACATTCATATCCTCCAATGTCTTCAGGAAGGCTGAGTGGAGTTCCTGAGATTGGGAGGGTGGTCTGTAACATGCTACCAGTTGTATAGCAGTTTTGCCTACGGTTAGTTGCACCTGGATGGTCTCTGATGCTTCATGTGTTGCCACTAACCTGAAGGTGTGGGTGTCCTTGATAAATATGGATACTCCCCCTCCCTTTTTGGTTTGGCCCGAGTTTTGGGGCCAAAAAGCATGATACGAGGTATAACAACTGCTGAATTTTGCCAAGGACACCACAAAGGAAGCTCGCACTCCACCAGAAACTCCGTTTATTAAAGTACAATGAAAAATAACGCTGGAAATCCAAAATACGTTTTCGATCAACTATCTTCATCAGAATGAGCATAAAACACTTGATTAACATCCTTACTAGTTATATACCCTATCCAATTAACAAAACAATACAATTGATTGTCAATTAGTAAAAATAATGTCAATTAGTAAAAATAATTTAAACCTAGCAAGCAATTTTTTAAAAACTCATACAAACAGCCTTAAAAATAATTAAATAAAGTATTTATATTACTAAATTATGTAAAATAAACATACTTAATTTAAAAACATTCTAAATAGTAATAGTGATACGAGGTATAGCCTGGTAGCGCTGGGGTGCTCTCAGGAGCCTTGAACCAGGTTTCAGTTACTGCACAGACATCGATGTCCTCCATACTGAGGAGTGCTTCGAGAGCCTGCATCTTGAGATTTAGACTTTTGGCGTTGAGCAGCATTACCCTTAATTTTTTTACATTTTTGTTTTCTAAGGAGGTGGGTTTGTCTTTTGAGCCTTGCCTAAAAAAGGCACTATGGGGGAGGCAAGAGCCTTAGCCAATATCCGGAAGCCCAGTGGTGGCAGATGCAAGCTGCACCTTGTGAAGCAATGTGGCTTCTCCAGCATGTCATTCCAAGCAGACAGACATTGGATCCCCCTAGAATGACACCAGTATTTGAGCCAATTATTAAAGCTGGTCATCTTGTCTTTGTATTGTGGCATCATTCTTGGTGAGGGCAAGATGCTGCTCAGGGTCAGGGTCATACCAGCCTGGGCTACATAATCAGAGAGCTCCTCTATGTCTCTTTTCATGTAGTCCAGGGAGGTACGTCTCAGGTCATTCATGCCGGCATGGACAATGACGGAGTCATATTTGTACTTGCTTTGCAGTGACCTGAGTGCGTGTGTTATGTGGCGGATCCTAGCTCCCGATAAGCAGCTCACCGTTACCCTCTCCTTGTTCAGCCTGGTAAGCGGAACGTCAGTGTGTCTGACTATAGATTCACCTATTACTAGTGTATCAGGCATGGTGTTTGGCCTTAAGGGCTGTGATTGTTTGACACACTGATTTATTGAAGTATGTGATGCATGTGTTATGTTTTGAGGTGGTGGATTTTTGGGTGTCTGCTTTGGGAGCCTCTGTTGTTTTGGTAAGTTTTTTGTTAGAGCCTACGAGTATGTCTTTGTGTTTTTATGTGTTTGGTTTGCAGTTGTGGTAGGTCTATGTGGGACTGGGTTTGGTGTGTGTGTGGTTACCTTCCCCTTCTGTCTGGTCTTGCCAGTCCTGAGTTGAGAGAGTTCAGCCTCCAGTTTGGCTATATAGTTGCATCTCTCACATGTATTTGTGTTTGTTGGGAGGAGGAGAGGGTTGTCTGTGTACATGAGACAATTGTAGCATTATCTCAAGATTCCCAGATTAACCAGCTGAACCGGAGAGGATACCAGCAATCTACCACTCGACATGCTAGAATATTATAAGGGAGTGCTGTGCCTTTAAGGGAAGTGGGTACTCACAGGGAAGGTAGGTGGATGTAGTGCTTACTTTAGTTAGTGAGTGCTTACTTAGAAGAGAGGTTTTGAGAACAAGTGCTAGACTTATAATAAAGCGATTAGACTAGATTATTATAAGAGTAGAGCTTTCTTAAGGAAAATTTGAAGAGCAGACCTGGCAGAGCCAGAAAAAGTTTAACCAGTGCTGCGCTATGTGCACAACCACGCAAAGCTGTGCAAACGCGGATTTTAAACAGGGAACTTCAAAAGAGCTAGAAATGGTCCAAAACAACCAATTACTACAAGCTCTTGTGCTGAGGTCACTCCTTCAGGGACAGATAGGCTGCTCAAGGCTCCCCACTCCCACTGGTGAGCAAAGAAACTTCCTTCTATCCAAGTAAGGCAATGGACACCACAGGAACTACACCACAGCCCAGAATACAGCAAAGCCTGTATACTGGTCTAAACTAGTCAAGGAGAGGCGGGAAAACAAGGATTTTTTTTGTTTTTTTTTTTGAGATAGAAAACACACAGAAATGCAGGAAACAGTAATAAATCAGTTACACAGGCTAGCACACTTTAGTGGGCAGCCTCAACAGTTAAATTAACAAACATCTATGCACATCTTCATATACATAGATACAGACCAATAACACATATGGAGGGTTCACAGTATGTAGACTATTATATTAGTACTTTACATTACCTGTGTTTGTTACAGCTGTTTGCATTGGCTTTCTGATAGTTGGCCTGCTGCTGCTTCTCTTGCCAGCTTCAGTTTGCCTTGGCAGTGTCAGGTTGTGCTGACAACTTGTTTGTTTTGTTGTTATATATAAATTTTTTCTTTCTTTCTTTCCTTTCTCTGTCTCTTTCTCTCTCTCTCTCTCTCTCTCTCTCTCTCTTTGTCTCTACCTCCAGAGGGTGCAATGAAAGTATTGCATGTGTGGACTGGGAGTACAGGATGCTTTTTTAGGTATCTGCACATGTCCATGTGATGGCCTCTGCACCAATTGTTAGCCAGCATTTACTAATTGCATGCAGCCTGTTGTGTAGTGATTGCAGTTCTCACTGTGATTTCAGGACAGTGCTATAAAAAGGTTTGTTAGGTAGGCATAGCCCTTTCAGATTATCAGGGTGGGGACCATGCTGGTATGCTGTGGACACTGTTCTGTGAGTGTAAGGGTTGGTATGTCTCTCATATTTCAGGCTGTGTTGTAGACACTGCAGTGCATGTTGTACTGTAACCTGAGTATTCCTTCCTCCAGTTTCCTCTTCTCAGTGTGTATGTAAACTGACACCTATGACTAGTAATACTGTATATATGGGTGTGTGTGTTTTCCTGTGGGAATTGTGGTGTAACTAGTATATAGCAGTGGCTCTTGCAATCTGTTGCTATGGCTTCAATATTTGCCCTTTACATTCACTCCTTGTATGCCTGCTAGGTGTCTTTCCTGTAATGTGTTGCTATGGCTTTCCTATTTTCCATTTACATTCACAGCTTGTAATGCTTGCTATATCTGTTTGAGCAGCAATTCCCTATGTGTTTGTTGTGGTAGGGTGGTACTGCATGCAGTGTGGTCTGGCCATGGTGTGGGCCTTGACACTTAGAAGGGTATTTGATCATGCTGCTGAGCAGGCCTCAGATACTCTCAGGTACATCTTTTATCAGCCTCATGGAATGGTACATATCAGTGGGATACACCCATGAAATATTCTGATATTCTGCAGTTGTGACTGTGGGTTATTTTGAGCATATGTATTACTACACCATTTGTGACGTGCAAGTGGTGCATACTTTCAGTAATTCATAGTTACCATTGCATGTGTTGTAACACCTTTCTGCCTACTGTTAGTACATTTCACAGGGAGTCAGTGGGGCACAGTTGACATTTGTTTTCAAATCAGGGACATCCCTGTAACTCAGTCACAGTGTAACTCAGTCACAGTTGCTATGTCTGGGCTCTTAACTATTCAACTATGGCAGTGTTTATCCTGCTGTGAGTATATGTATGGCTTGCCAGGTGCTACTGTGACATTATTACCTACTAGCTACCAACTAGCATAGCTGTTTCTCTTCACACAGTAATATTTTACAAATCCATTAGATTTGACAGTAAGTATACATGACATGCTTTGTGTACTAGACTTGCTATATTCCCTTTACATTAATTCCTACTATTTCATGATATATTTCTTTCAGCACAATGTTCTTGTATAGCAGTCATGGCTTAGTGGTAAGTCATGCAGACTACTGTTTCCAAGGTCCTGGGTTCGAGACTGACAGAGGAATTTTATTTTGCTGCTGAACAAACTACAGGCCTTGTCATTCAGAGTGATTAAGGTACTTTTAAGCAGTTGTAAGCGGGTCATCGCTGGTTTGCGCGGTGCTCATGCATGCGCACTGTTGCTTAGCTTCGCGCACACACGCTTAGCTAAGCACACAGAGGAGCACACCTGCTTACTACTGCTTAAAAGTGCTTACTCTCGCGCACACCCGCACTAATTTCTTTGAAAGAAAAGAAAAAGGGGAGATAGGAAAGTGGTGAAAAAGGGGGCACAAAGAGGGTTGGCCAGTAGGAAAACAAGCTTGGGATTTGCAGGAGGGATGTAGGAAAGGCCCATAGCTGCCCATTTCTTTATCAGCAACAGCTGTGCATATGTTTGTAATTTGGTGTGAAATTTGAAACCTTCCACCCCTGAGAGAGGGGTGAGGACAACAATATTTCTTGTACAGCCAATTGTAATTGCCAGTTTACATGTCCAGCAGACATGTGTGCGAAATGGGCAGCTATGTATGGGGCATAATTTTTTTGTGGGAACAGAGTGCCTTTTTTTTTTTTTTTTCAGGTGAGAGTGGAATGTCAGGTACAGGAATTAGGTATAGCTGGGGAGGTAGGTAGGGGAGGTTAACAGACAAGACAAACAAGATGCATACAGGGGTGGTGTATGACACGTGGGGGGGATACACAATTGATGGGGACGGATGTTTGGATATCTCAAGCCCATGAGCCCACAGATGGCAACAGTGGAACTGAGATCCCCACCCATGGGCAGTTGCCACTGTGCCTTCACTGCCCAGGATGGGGCTGTGCTGGGGATGTGTAGGATGGGCAGCAGGCATGCCCATGAGTTGTGCCACCCGTGCCTCAAGCTGGCGTAGAGGTGCAAGCACAGAATGCCTGATCTCCCTGCGCACCACAGTCCGGACACTACAGAAGGGTGAGTGGATGGTGTCCTCTGGCCACGCTTGCAGAGGGGGGATGAGCCCCATCCCCTGCAGCGCTTCCATCCGCAGGTGGCACAGGGCCACCGGAGGAGGGTCCGGCCTGGGCACTACTGCCAGGTGCACTCGCCAGCTGAGGTGGGAGAGGTGGGTCTGCTGGAACCCGCCTTCCCTGTCATCCTATGTTTTGCATTATTTTATGACAGTTTGGGTTAGTAACGTGCAATACCATTCACAATTAGTTGTAACAGCATGCATTAGTATTCCCATTAACCAAACACCCATAAATTCAAGCCATTGAACAGCAAGCATAACACATGCATAATTTGAACAACAATACACAATCCAACAACATGCAGGGTTGATTGATGGCAACAGGCCATCAGGTTTGGATGTATGAACAGGGCACATGCATCAACGTACATGCAAATATGTATGAACCAACAGGACAAATGTCCAGGGGAGTTAATTGTGAATACACATACCCATTTCATGTGGAATGGATTATTTGTGGTTATAGGGTAGGGTGAAGAAATATTTCATTAACAACTTCAAATACCTATACATATTCTGTACATTTCTACTAGCTGCAGATATATACACCCTACAGGTCTGACTACAGTTTCCTATGTGTAAACTTACGCATGTTGGTGATGGGAATGTTACTGCTACATTAATATACATTGCATTTTTATTCATACACATTCATATCTGGCTCTGTTCAGCTACAGCATCCTGCTACATTTGATTTATATGGCTCTAGACAACTGTGGATGTTTGGTATTTCATGCAACCATACTATCTGCATATTGCAAAGGTACAGCAACATATCCAAATTGTGGGACACACATTCCAGCTTCAGTACTTTATTGCACACATTTCACTCTTTGGTTGTGCCTGTCACATTCATTTCATTCTGTACTGACTAAAGTATACTTTATTCAGGAGTTATTACAACTTTATTGGTGGATTTATACCTCTTTCTCACACTCTCACTTGTTTTATTTTTACAATTCAGGATGGTACTTAATTCCAGGCTTTAGTGACATGTTTTACTTGGTTACAACAATCCTTTCCAACAGTCTCACTTGTGTCGTGTTTCAGATTTTAAATGGGGATATATTTCACACATGTGTTGTACTCAGCTTGTGTAGCTGTAAGTTACAGCCTACTGCAGGTTATGTACTATTACATTACAGGTGGAACATCTTTATTTCAGACTTGTTTCATTTTTATTTTTGGATTACAGGCTGCATCACACTTATGTAATCACACAGTACTAGCAGAATCTCTGTTACACTGTTACTTGCACTTTTTATTAATAAGTGACTACACTGCACTCTTTTGCAAGCTGTCATACTTATATTTTTTAACAGTTACAGGGAGAGAATTACTAACCTGCCTGGTGGCGCAACCGCACAAGCCTATCGGCATAGGCTTGACGATTCAAGGAACGGACACCTGCAGCTGTAATATAAATGAAGTAATATTGGAATACACATCTCCATAATATCAGCTAGGTTAATTTCTTACATAAATAATTACATGTAACTTACTCAGTAGTGGGGCGTTGGGCATTTGCCGGGCCTCCTGAATCCAACGGTTCAGTTGGTCCTGCTTCCGTCTCTTCAGGTCCGCATGGTGGTGACGGACCTGTTCACCAGTCCTTGGTATTCCTGTGACACTGGTGAGATCATGTGCCAACAGGTCCCACGCCTCAGCCTTGTATGCTCCCCACAGGACCTGGCCCTGCATGAGTTGGGCCTCATGATCATGGACGAGAAGCCAAACCATATATTTGGACTCCTCAACGTGCCACCTCTGTGCTCAGAAGCAACTACCCTCTCCTACACCTGCCATCCTGACTGCAAATCGATTCCACAATCAGTTATGCTGTGTATTCCCGCCTATGGGGCTTATATATGCCATTTTTCCCACACTTATCTGTGATTGGCCATTTTGGAAATGTATCAGCTTCACAAAACCTGCTTTATCATGCTTCTCTTTCCATTCATTCCAGTATATATGCTAATACTGCATTTCTAAGAGCAATTGTCATGACCTAGTGTTTCAGTATTTTGACTATGGTGCATGGTATCCTGAGTTTGAGCCTGGCCATTGCTTTTTTTTTTATGACTGTCTACACAAGCTAGGAGGTGTGTCTGTGTAAAGGCAGTTTTGATACAGCTTGCTCAACGTTGCCCACCGGTTATCTAGTTGGCGTGGTGCGCAGCTCCGCGCAAACGGGTTACGCTGGTGTATGCGTCATTTGGCTGTCAGCATGCATATTACGCTCAGCTCAGCTACAGACACACAGTTTCAGCGTGTTAAAACACTGCTCAATCCCAGGCACTCATTTTACACCTGTTAAACCACTGCTCACCTACGGGCAGATATACTCAGCTTGTTAGAGCGTAGCTCAGCTATAGGCACTTCTGACATTTTTTTTTTTTTATTATCTCACATTTCTTCAAAATACATGGCCCATTTCATTACATTTTACATAAAATATAATTTTATATATGTACATATATGTCAGGGAATTGTTTCATGCTTATTTCACTAGAAATAAAAATTGATGTTGTGGGGGCTCAAACCGTGACTGCCTCGTCTTCAGCCAACGTCTCTACCGCTATGCTATTGCTTTTTGGCTTACTTTGCATATTTAGATCTTATATGCTTTTCCACTGACTGCTAACTGTGGCTAAGCGATGGGCACGCCCGTGCAAATGAGCGCAATTACGGGCAAACATCTTTAGAACTTATAAAAAAATATATAACATGTTCATTCTTACTTTTTATGTTTATAGTCTGTGGGGCCATGTGTTGTGTTGTGTTTGTTGACATTTACGCGGACTCTCTCGTGGGGGTTTACTTTTGGGACTGTTCCTCTTCTGGGGGCGTGTCCGTTTGCAGGACTCGCCCTGTGGACATGCCCCCTACTTTCTTACACGGACCGTGTTAGCCTTGGGTGTGAGTCAGCATGCCCTCATGAATATGCATGGCATGCTGACATCACACCGTTTAACTGCAGCCTCCGTGTAAGACTTGTAACTCTTACATGGAGGCTTCGTGAATCCTGCCCTATATATATATATATATATATATATATATATATATATATATATATATATATATATATATATATATATATATATATATATATATATATATATATATATATATATGTATATATTTTTTGGACAAATACTGTTGAATAGCAACTATTACTTTTTTAGTGATATCTTATTTTCACTCCTCTGAAAGAAAGTAATCCCAGCTTTTCACCTTATAATTAAAGTGGTAGAAATACTTTGGGTGCAGTGTTCTAAAGCAATGTTCTAGGCAAGAAATAGGGTGGTGTAATGGGTAAGGTGTTTGCATTACAAACACAAGGTGCAGGGTTTAAGTATCACAAGGGATAATTGGTTGGGATTAAAATGGCTCGTAAGGGCAGTTAGTCTAGTACTAATCTATACCTCCAAACCCTGGATCCCACCCAGTTCGGGTTTGTGAAAGGCAGATCATGCCTTCTGAACCTGATTGACTTCTTTGAGGCAGTCACCAAATCCGTAGATGAGGACAAGGTGGTTCACACAGCCTATCTTGACCTCTCCAAGGCTTTTGACACCATCCCCCATTTTGGAATTATAGCTAAACTCACTAAACTAGGTATAAATCCCTATGTCACAAGATGGGTTACCAACTGGCTCACTGACAGAACCCACACTGTAAAAGTTGCAGACTCCAAATCTGACCTCAAAGCAGTGACAAGTGGAGTACCACAGGGTTCCGTCCTGGGACCTCTCCTCTTTGGTATCTACTTCTCTGAAGTACAAGCTAACACAGAAGGCCTCTGGCTAACGAAGTTCGCAGATAACTGCAAACTAGGAGCCATAGTCAACTCCCCAAATGATGTGGCTATCCTACAGAAGGGCCTCACTGAGACAGATGCCTGGTGTCAGAGCCATAGCCTCAAGCTCAATGCCAAAAAGTGCAGTGTCATCCCCTTTGGTAAAAACTCTGTACCCATGAACTACCACATAGGCAGCAATCTACTTAACACCGAATGTGTGATAAGAGACCTTGGGACCCAGGTGGACAATAGTCTCTCCTTTGATAGTCACATCACCACAGTGGTCAGGAAGTCCTTTTACGTGGCACACCTCATTATAAAAGGGTTCTCATCCAGGAAAAAAGAGGTCATTGTTCCCCTCTACTCGACACTCATTAGACCCATTATAGAGTACAACGCCCCTTTTGGAATGTACCTCACAAGGCATCTGCAGCAGCTGGAAAGGCCACAGAAATACTTCACAAAGAGGATTACTGGCCTCAAATAAATGCCCTACACTGACCGTCTCAAAAAACTCCTGCTTTACTCCATAGCATATCACCTACTCCGAGGTAATCTGTGCCTAACATATAAAGCTATGTCAAACCCAGATGTGTTGGACATGCTATACCTAAAGAAATCCCAATCCCTCCGAGCTACACGATCTAGGGACCTAAACCTTGTAACCACAATAAACAGGACATGCTGGAGGGATAGATTCCTGTCCCAGAGACTTTGCATACTCTGGAGCAGGCTACCCATCTATATCAAGCAAAGTTCTTCATTAGTACTCTTCAAGAAAAATCTTGATGAGTGGATGGGAAATAGGAAATCCACCCCGGGGATCACTTCTGTGTCTTTGCTTGACAGTGGCACAGGAAAATAACTTTCTTGGGTGGCGTAAACCAGGGAATCTTGTTGGCTAGGCTTACATAGGCCCTTGGGCTGATAGCCTAGTACCTACCTATGAACCTACGAACCTAAGTTTTAAGTAATTTGGGCGGCACAGTTGTGCAGCAGTTAACGTTGTCGCCTCACAGCAAGAGGTTCTCCGGTTCGATTCTCGGCTGGGGTGCCTTCTGTGTGGAGTTTGCATGTTCTCCCTGTGTTCGTGGGTTTCCTCCGGGTACTCCGGTTTCCTCCCACATTCCAAAAGACATGCATCTGGAGCATTTCTCCCCGGGCCTCCGCTGAAAACAGGCTCTGTGGAACCTAGTCGGACATTCCTGGTCAACAAATGTTAAATAAAATAAATAAATAAATAAAAAATTTACTTAAGTATAAGCATTTAAGTCTCATAGCAGTTAAAACTCTCTGAGATACTTTAACAAATTTTGCATGTCTTTATTTCATTATAGTGTCCAAGATATTTTAAAACATATTATATTACTGTGTTTCATAGATGCGTTTTGTAGTTCACAATGTAAATATCACATTTATTTTAATTGTTATTACTATTGAGCTATGATTTCTCTCCCACAGCATAATGTTTTGGTAGTAGTAGCGTGCATGTATATGTGTGTGTGTGTGTGTGTGTGTGTGTGTGTGTGTGTGTGTGTGTGTGTGTGTGTGTGTGTGTGTGTGTGTGTGTGTGTGTGTGTGTGTGTGTGTGTGTGTGTGTGTGTGTGTGTGTGTGTGTGTGTGTGTGTGTTCATGCGCATGTGGGGGTTAGAAGGAGAAGACCCAATAAAAACTAGAAAAATCGGGTCCAAGATTATGAATTTTCTTATTTTTTTCTAGGATGGAATAAAGAATAAGTCGCACATTTTAGTTAACATTATTTCCGTTTCACTTTTATGTTAAATTTATTTTCAATTACTTTAGTTTGCTGAACAAGCCTCATAGAGGAAAAATATAATTTTACAGAAGTGTCCCAGGGAGAATTCACCACGATGTACACCTATGGACATTTGTTGAGGAGCTATGCAGGCAAAAGCAATATATCTTTGTGAGGGTTCAAGAAACTGGAGTATTTGGAAGAAAACCACAAAGTTTAAGGAAATCGATGAACTATAGTGCAATAGCAGTGACAATTGAACCATAGACCTTGGACTGAAAAAGTAGCATCAATAAGCAATACACCACTGTGCCAACTGACTCTGTGATTTCTCTTTCTATAGAATCATTTTAGATTTGTCTTTTGGGATACAGGTAGAATGGGGGTGTATAAATCTGTACAGTGACTTTAATTCTGGAGGTGCTGATACTTAGGAAAGATATCTGTTACTGTCATGAGGCCCCAGTAACGAGTACAGCTAGGAAAGGTACCATGCAGCCCTGTCACCTTGTGTTACAGTCTAGTCATTTAATTGGTAGATTGTTTCACCTTAAACACATAATGTTATGTTAAGTTTCAGTCTAATGTTTTGAAGCAATGCTTATTTAAGTGACATTTCATGTGCTTTGATGCTTTTAATGACTGAGGAAAAGCAGCTCATTACAAGAATGGTATTTTTCATGGTTTCAGTATTGCCTCTGATTTTAAACTGGTAAAGGTTAACACATTTTTCTTTTATTTTCATAGACCAGGATCTATTATCACAAAAGGTTCAAAGCTGTTATCCAGCATATACATTATCAAGTCTGTAAGTAGCAAGCTTAATTTACAGCAATGATTTTAAATGATTGATTTTGTTTACTTTAGAAGTCCTTAGTAGCACTGACTACAGATATTGATATTTTGTGTAGACATTCGCATCTACCCTTAATATAGTAGCAGTATGTGACTTAAGTTTCTAATGCAACTATAATAGAACTATCATTTCACCTAATAAAAAAAGTTTTCATCAAAGTATACATTCACAATATGCTTGACTTGAAATTTTAATACTGAATGATTAGATTTCTCACTGCAGCTGGAACAGACGAGTTTTTGTAGTTTAGCTGAATAAAATTCAGTAAACTGATTGTATAAAGATATGATTCAGGAATCTGAGTCTGAGGAAAGTGGTACATGAAAGATACAATTAAATGTGATAAAAGCAGCTGCATAAAATCCTAGTTAAGATTCTAAAATAAATGTATTTAAAATAGGCTAAGAAAATACAGTGTGGCTTCCATAACTTTTTGAGCTTGAGTGCAGCTCCTGAATGTTGAAATTTCTGATTACTGTTTTCTGTAAGGAAGCATGGCAGTAACAACATGCCTTTTTTTCTTTTTCTTGTTTTTGTGTGACTGCTGAGTTGGTAAATGTAAGTTCAGTGGGTGTGTGTGTGTGGGGGGTTACTTTCTGCAGAAAGCACTTATTATGGGTTTGAATTCCCAATGAATTGAAGTGGCTGAATTGAGACTTCATTGAGTTGTAGAGCTGGATTCATAGCTGAAGCATGCAGGGTGTTTATTTCTTGATTTACTATTGGATCATTGAGTTAAGAAGCTGTATAGACTGTTGATTTCAGTTATCCCAAGGATGAGAACAACTGACAAGAATAGATGAAGACTGGATTTTGTGTCACTTGGAAATCTGTCATGCACTTCAAACAGAATTAATTGCATAGCCTAGAAGCAGATTAAATAAAGAATTCCATAAAAATAAAGTAAACACTTACACAAGGTAATTTGTAATGTTTTACTTAGAAACTGTGATTGATTAAATAGTAAGATATTCAGTCAGCTCTTTGACACTGAAGGGCTAAAGCCTTGACTATGGCCCAGGCAACTGTAGTACATATATACAGAGCCATACACACAGTCAGGGATTACCAAGTGAAGTAATTATAGCTAAGCTATTAATATTATTCCAATGCAGTTTTAGAGAAGACTGACAGAGAATATTGGGTCACATGGCATACAATGCCCATGTTTATTAGCCTGCTTAAAGACATATATTGTTGCTTCACATTTCTATACATGTAATATTACATCAAATTTAAAACAGGAACTCTGCATTTACTTAGTCTAAATATTTTGTAATTATAATGGATGTGTCATGGTGAAATATTTAGATTAAGTTCACTAATGAAAACACGTCACTTCATTTTTTTCAAAATATAAGATAGCTGGCATTTTACGCTATACACAGTCACATTTAAAATTTATTTTTTAAAATCAGTCTCCTAAACCTAGAATATTTTCAAGAGGCAGTTTGTTTAATCTGACGCTTTTAGTAAGCTTAATGCCAATCAAAGATTTAAGCTTATCAGAATTAACAACAGCGACTATTACAGATTTTGGGAGACACATTGACATCTTGCAGAATATTTTCACTCTGCGAAGGTGCTACTGGCTTTTATAGCTCTGGAACAGGCAATGCATCCTCCTTGTGTTGATTAGTCTGTTCTATGAATGGATTGCCCAGTCTCTGGATCTGGTAGTTTAAACAAACATTTCCTATACAATTACCGTTTTATCAGCAATCCTCAAAAAAGTTATTACTGACTGCTGGGACATTAAAGATGGTGCATTGACTCAAACTTCTCTGAGGCTTCATAGTGGGCTTTAACATGGGACCTACAGGGTGGTAGGTCCATGTTTCCTTGTACCATGGTAGCTGGTATGCTGTGTGCCAAGATATTTTTGTTAACATTCTGTACAGCAACCAAAACCTATTAATGAGGAGGGAGTTGTTTTGGCAAATGACTGTGAATGCTGACCGACCTCCAGGTATTAATGACACTATCTCTATAGGCTGTATGTTGAAATATAAGCAAATGAATATTAAGCAGTTCTATTTTTATAGCAATCATGTGACTGTTCACCATATATGGAAGGATGTCTTGCTATATTGATGCATTCTGAAGAATCTGTATTCTGAATGAAAGCACTCAGTCTTGTTAAGTAAAGGTTATTGTGTTGGCTGGCATTTGCTGGTGTTTTATTTGTCTATGGACTGGCAGTTTTGGGGATTTTGGACTACATACTGATTTATTAGACATGTGGTACTGCAACTTGACTTGTAGAAGAATGAAAACCGAACGAAAATACAAAAAAAAAACTTATTATCACACGCCTGTTGTAAACAGAATTGTTAATTACACAGTATAACTACAGAGATATCATAGATATCACATTACCTGGACAGTCTCCAAATACAGGCCTTAGGGTGAATTCTCTCATTCTGCTGCAGTAAAAAAAGAGTAAAACCAGTTCATTGTGACTTCATCAAAAGAAGGCAAGTAAGCAAACAAATGATAGCCAAGAATTAATATATATATATATATATATATATATATATATATATATATATATATATATATATGTATATATATATATATATATATATATATATATATATATACTGTGCGTGTGTGTGTGTGTGTGTGTGTGTGTGTGTGTGTGTGTGTGTGTGTTAACAGCTTTGAGCAGTGCTTAAAATGGCTTGCAAGGGCAGGTAGCCTAGTATTAATCTATGAACCTATCTATGAACCTTGTCTAAAGCATCATTTGACCATGATCCTGCTCTGAATGTATTAGTATAATCATTGTCAGCTATGTTTGAGTAAAAGGATACAACCTGTTTCATTGTTCATTGCATTCTGAAACTAAACCTGTTTTTACTATATTTTTTGAATTGTTGAGTATTAATATATTTTTAAGAGGTTACATGAGTACAGAGTGCTATCAGTATGGCCACAGACCTGACAAAATAACATTCCTCATCATGCTCTGTTGTAAATCAAAGGCTATTTCATTGTTATTAGCCATGTAATATCTTCTTGTACATTTTACATTAAGGGCACCTATGAATTTTGGGAGAAGATCAGAGGTTGTAAGGTTAATGAAGGCATACATTTGGTTACAATGGGCATTTGTGCACTTCATTCAGTTATATCTCAAGACATTGGGGTTGCATGGGCCACTTCTTATTTGGCATACAAGGTTAATTTGGCAAATAACTCAGTGGTGAGAATTCAGTAAAGCTTACATGATAATTTTGACCATATGCGTGTCTTGGCACAATGCATACATGGGTGTGGCAAAGTTTAATATCTTGGTAAAGCCCTGACTGCTGTCTGCTCCTGTCCCAGCGTCTTTTGCCTCATACCATACTCTTCCTGTGCTATTCCCGCACTAGTCTCTTGAAACCAACTTGCCTTGTGGAAAGAACCCTATCAGAATCCCTGCAGTGGCATCTCACAACCTAAATTCCCTGCATCCTGTCTCAAGATAATAAGAAATCCCATACTCTTCCTGTGCTATTCCTGCACTAGTCTCTTGAAACCAACTTGCCTTGTGGAAAGAACCCTATCAGAATCCCTGCAGTGGCATCTCACAGCCTAAATTCGCTGCATCCTGTCTCAAGATAATAAGAAATACCATACTCTTCCTGTGCTATTCCCGCACTAGTCTCTTGAAACCAACTTGCCTTGTGGAAAGAACCCTATCAGAATCCCTGCAGTGGCATCTCACAGCCTAAATTCCCTGCATCCTGTCTCAAGATAATAAGAAAGTATGTTGTTGGTCTCTATATCCTGCCAGTTACATTGTAAACCATTGTACTAAACCCTTTAGGGGATCTAATGCAGGCTTTAGGCCAGGACAGCCAGCAGTCTCTACCTCCCTCTCTTAACAGTACTATTACCCACTTACCTCCTAACCTACACAGCAACCCCTATTACTTGCAGTCACCCCCTCCCAGTTCTACAACCAGCTAACTCCCTCTCTAACTCACCTGCAATAGAAGACCCGGCCACTAGGTGGCACCCTTAACCCAGCTTTCACCTCTTGATTACCTTCTGCTCTCTTGTTTCTTTAACTAACATTTTGGATCTCCCAGACCACCCCTTTATACTCTCTCCTCACCCTTTACTACTACTGTCTACAACCACCTATTCCATCACAGACTCCTTACTTATTTCTGCTCTTACCTACTCCTGACTTACCTAACTTACCTTTAGTATCCAGCTCTACTGATTGTTTCTTGTCAAGCCATTTTACTACCTGTTTCAACCCTATATCCTGCCAGTTACATTGTAAACCATTGTACTAAACCCTTTAGGGGATCTAACGCAGGCTTTAGGCCAGGACAGCCAGCAGTCTCTACCTCCCTCTCTTAACAGTACTATTACCCACTTACCTCCTAACCTACACAGCAACCCCTATTACTTGCAGTCACCCCCTCCCAGTTCTACAACCAGCTAACTCCCTCTCTAACTCACCTGCAATAGAAGACCCGGCCACTAGGTGGCACCCTTAACCCAGCTTTCACCTCTTGATTTCCTTCTGCTCTCTTGTTTCCTTAACTAACATTTTGGATCTCCCAGACCACCCCTTTATACTCTCTCCTCACCCTTTACTACTACTGTCTACAACCACCTATTCCATCACAGACCCCTTACTTATCTCTGCTCTTACCTACTCCTGACTTACCTAACTTACCTTTAGTATCCAACTCTACTGATTGTTTCTTGTCAAGCCATTTTACTACCTGTTTCAACCCGCTCCGTTCGGTCTGCGGGCTCACTCCGCTCCTCTCCCTACCCCCAATTCCCACCCACCCCAGGGGTCCTACTCTTATACTATTTACTCACACCCTTTCCTCCTCCCAATATTCTCAGGCTACCTTACCATTGGCCACACACCCCTATCATCCTTCTCTAACCACTCCCTATTCTCTCCTAACCACATCCACCTTTTCTTTTGCTCTTCCCTGTCAGCAACTACCATACACCCATACCTACAACAACACACCTAACTAATAATCCATCCAAATGTATAAACCATCAGTCCAAACTCATTTACACTTTCACCTGTTACTTCTGCTACTTATTCTACCACCATTACTTTTAACCTACATACTTACCTCCTATGAACACTCATTACATCCAAACATTCATATCCCCAGTAAGCTAATTACCTCTTCTTACCTACCAGCACTCACAAAACATGTAAACATAACATCTACACCCAGCTATCTACTGTCTAGATTTCATAGAACAGTCCACATTAGGCACTACAATCAGAATCCCAGAAAATCTCCACATCTATACAGAAGAGTCCCAACTCTAGGCTCTCTTATACAACTCCTCTCATTAAAAGACAGAGACATACACCCATATCCTGGCCCAATGACACTTCCTACCACACAACTCCACGATCCCAATCAATTCAACACACATTCCCTTACTCAGCCAACAAACTCTCTCTTCATAGCCCACCTCAACATACGTAGCATCAATAATAAAGTCTCACAACTCCATGCTCTCTTTGAAGTCTACTCTTTCGACATTCTCTGCTTAACAGAAACCTGGTTAAAGCCTGTAACTAAAGACAATGAAATCACCCCACCCGGATATAATATATATAGATCTGACCGTATAGCAAAGAAAGGTGGGGGGAAATGCTATCCTATTTAAATCAGGTCTACAGATCACCACTTATGACCTTAAACCACCTGTAGATTCTACTGCTGAAATTCTTATTTCCAAACTTCAACTCAACACTTTCAAATCCATCTATATTATCTGTATTTATCTACCTCCTGGCAATAACAATACCACCATAGAAGATATCCTCTGCTGGCTATCACTAAACCTGCCCCAAGAAACCATTATCCTAGGTGATTTTAACATAGATTGGAACAGCTGTTGCAGCAGCCAACCTACCACCCTCATTAACCTATTTGGTTTCTCTCAAATCATTACCTCCCCTACCAGGATAAACAAGCCCAATAAGAAAGAGAGTACCTTGGATTGGATATTCATAAAAACATCCCCACATATATGAATCTGGAACCCTCCTGATGATATTAGTGACCACTCACTTACCTACATTATCAGGCATAAAACCAATGCCACCATTCCACCCACTATCAAGTCCATTAGATCCAAGAAAAACTTTAACCCTGACCTCTTCCAAAGTGAACTAAGAGCATGCAATTGATCTCCTTAAGACACCTCCCATTGGAGGAAGCTGTCAAATACTTTAATTCCAAATTCCTCACCATCCTAGATAACCATGCACCAAACCGCTCTATTAGAATCAAGACTAAATCTGCCCCATGGCTGTCAAAAGACACCAAATAAAAATCCACCTTAGAAATAAATACTGGGCCAAATGGCGATGACTAAAAACTCAGCTGACCATCAAAACTTTAGACAACTGAGAAATGAAACTAAGAAAGCTATACTGTCTGATAAAAGAAACTACTACTTACAGTTCCAGCAAACTAAACATAATAACACACAAAATTCTGGGCAAGTATTAACCAACTATTACACCCAGGTCACTCCATTACACCTAACCCACAAGGCACAGACCAGGAGAACCCAAAGCACACTGCCAATGCCTTCAATACTTTTCACTGAGGCCATTCAATCACTTGCCAGTCACCTATCACCTAATAATTTCACTTTACCTATCTCTAACACAACTCCACCCCCTCCTTTTCTCTTCCAACCCGTCCCTACAACATATATTCTTTCTCTTATCCAAAAACTTAAACCTTGCTCTCCTTCAGCAGATCAATAACAAGCTGAATATCTACAGAAATCAGCCAAATCCATAGCCTATCCCATTTCCATTCTGATTAACAGAACCATTAGTGAAGGACACATCCCTAGCATCTGGAAAGTCGCCCACATTATCCCCTTCATAAAGGTGGAAAATCTACTGATTTCTCCAACTACCTTATAGCCCTACTTTCACCTTTGGCAAAACTAATGGAAAAATGCATCCATAAGCAACTGCTAGACCACCTAATCCAAAATAACTTACTTTCCAGCTGTCAACATGGTTTCAGACCATCCCACAGCACTACTACTGCCCTCCTTTCCTTTACTGACTGTATTAACAAAAACTGAAATGCCAGTATGCTCTCCTCAGCACTATTTATCGATCTGTCCAAGGCATTTGATATGGTTAATCACCAAATACTTATAAATATCCTCAAATCCCTCTCACTAGATACACTCACTATTAAATGGTTCCAATCCTATTTAGATAACAGACAACAGGCAGTACTTTGGCACAACACTCTATCTACCCACCTGCCCATTAACATTGGTGTCCCTCAAGGGTCCATATTAGGTCCTCTTCTTTTCTCCATATTTATCAATGACCTTCATCTAGCAATCCCCCAAGCTACATGTGTTCAGTACGCTGATGATTCTACACTTATATGTACAGCCACATCAACTTCTAAACTTCACTCCCTTACCCAAGAAGTATTTAATACAGTAGAACAATAGTTTACACAACATTGCCTTCTGTTGAACCCCAAAAAAACAAAACTCCTCCTTTTCAATCCTACTCGTAAGACTGTACCAATAGATTTCTCAGTAATATCCACAAATGGTACTCCCATATCACTTGACCCAACTACTAAACTACTTGGTATTACCATAGACAACAATCTTAACTTTGACACACATATCAACAATACGATAAAAACCGTCAATAAAAAGCTAGGCTCTGTCTACAGACTCAAACCATTCCTTTCACCAACAGTCAGAAAAACTATTGCTCACACCCATCTAATCTCTACACTCCTCTGTGCCTCACCCATATTTACTAATTTATCTAAAAATAACCTCGCCAAACTGGATATCTCCTACAATAACATTGCCAGGTTTGCTACTGGCAACCCATTCAGAACCCACCACTGCTATAATCTTAAGCAGCTTGGATGGCTAGAAATTCAGAATCTGCTTAAATTCCACCAACTAACCATTGCCCATAAGACTCTTTACCAACCTTCCAGTACTCCTATATTAACTAACCTCATCTATCCCTCTCATCACACAAACTTCTTGTAAACACCTCTAAATCTAATAACAAGGCTGGGGACTCTCTTTTCAGCAACACTGTTGGAAAATCCTGGAACCTTCTCCCCAGTGAACTTTCTTCAGTTTCCTCCACATCTCTTTTCAAAAACAAACTGAAACTTTTCCTAAGAACACACTGGCTATGCCCCTGTACTAAACCTGACTGATCACTTTTTCTACTCATAACAGGTACTGCCTACCCACTATTTCCCTATAACTAGCTCTACCTTCCTTCTTCCCACTTTATCTTTTTGCTATCCCTTACCCTTCTGTTCATGCCCTAAGCTTACTCTTAGTGTGGAAACTCTTTAATATATATAAAAGACACACTTATGCCTCTTTTAATTTGACTTTCTGTATTCTATCTGCAATCTGAACTGTACCTGCCTACTGCACTGCAAAGTATTTCTGTCCTCTCTGTAATTTTGTCCACTACCTGCCTTCGGCACTGTGATGTATTTCTGTCCTCTTTGATTTTTCCAGCCTAACTTCTAATACTCTCTGTAAATATAAAGGTTTTATTTTCCTGTTATCCCACACCTATTTCTTCCCAGTCTATAGTATAATATTAGTCCTATTTTTAGTATTGTACTAAAACTTTTAAAATGGGAGGTACTTAGACCTCTATGATAATTTATGTATTAACCTGTAACAACATTGTTTGTAAAAATGTTTTATTTTGCTATTTTTTTCTGCACATCTCCCCGGGCCTCTGCTGAAAATGGATATGTATCCAGTTGGACTAGCCCGGTCAACAAATGTAAAATAAATAAATAAATAAATAAGTTTAGATTCAGTAAACTATGTGTAGTGGCTCGCAATCATGCACACTCACGCACAAAGATGGAAGCCTTCATAGAATGCACATTTCAGCATAACTAGCTGAATATTATATAAACAAAGCATTAAAATGTCGACTTACCTTTGATCGACCCCTATTTCTCAAAACTACACAACATTGAACCCTCAAATCATTGATTTCTTTCCAAGGGAAAGAAATCAGTAGTCCAACACACACACTGCATTACACAAACACTATTAAAGTAGGGGGCTTTGACCCCAATGTGGCTGTGCCCCCTCTTACTAAATATACTAATTCTGAAATCACACTACAGTTGGGGAAAGGAAAGATTTAAAAGAACGGCCAACCAATTTCTTTCCCTTGGAAAGAAATTGATGATTTGGCCATTCAATGTTGTTAAGCTATGAGAAATAGGGGTTGATCAGAGGTGAGTCGACATTTTAATGCTTCATTTATATAATATAGACCTGAAATTTAAGCCAATGAAGAAAATTAACATGATGGAGTACTCCAACAACCTATAATGAAACCATGTAGACTCCATGTACTTGTTGGCAGTGTACTCAGAAAATTTCTGAGTACAGGAGTCTACACAGAAACAAAGGCATGTAAAAATCCTGAAGTATTGACAGAAGTGACCCTTACAGGTAACACCATGCATATTATGAACTAAGTACACATTGTGGATGCTAGAAAATCAGTCTCTCCCCCCTAAAAATGTCAGTTTAACTGCCATGACATAAATGCATCTTTGGTCCCCCACCCCCAAATGAAGAATAAACTTGTACATAATGTAGGCTGCTAAAATATTTAAAATGTATAAGACAGACTAGTCTAATGTACTGTAAGCATTATGTAGTATGTATCGCATATTTAGGCAAAGTAATACTCTGCCTTGTTTTTTCAACACCGTGTTCCCATGCAGTTTCCCTGCTTACACAGTTACTTCTTCTTTTGGCTTTTCCCGGATAGGGGTCACCACAGTGGATCACCTGTTTGCTCATGATTGGCAGTGGAGTTTTATGGTGTCTAGTTGCCAGCCCGGTGCTCAACCTTCCACAAAAGGCACACACACATGCACTCACACCACAATCCACCTACAGCATGTCTTTGGGATGTGGGAGGAAACCGGAGCACCCGGAGGAAACCCAAGCGACCACAGGGAGGACATGCAGATTCCGTACAGAAGGCACCCCAGTCAAGGATTGAACCGGAGAGCCTCTTGCTGTGAGGTGGTAATGCTACCCACTGCATCACCGCGGCTACCCCCTGCTTACATGGTTACCAACAGTGTAAATTCCAGGCTGTCAGCATGGTCATTATGCAAATGAAGCCTAAAATCAGTAGACTTGTTGAATCACAAAACTGAGTAACCAAGTAGGAATGTTCACTTTGTGTATGCACCTACACAGTATTTTTGTTTCCAAAGGATGTCAACAGTGAGTGATGATCTCAGGGGGTGTGTCAGCTTCCCTTTTCTTTGTTCTTAACATATTTGCACATTGGTGCACACGGAGTAATAAATGGCTAGTTTTAGTGTGCTCATTATGTAACTATTCCTTTGGCAGCATGTGTATGTGTAGGACTACAGTCCCCATGGACTTGAGTTTGAGTATAAGGTGTATAAGCTTTTCTGCTGTTCCATGTTTGTGTGATATCAGGAAAATGGAAATAAAAATATGAATTTTGCCTTATCCTTACCTTATTTATGCGATGATGCATAGAGCAGTGCGAAGGTGTGCATAGCGCACTACTGAGCACTCAAACAGGTGTGTTAAGTCATGCTAATTACAGCCTAAGTAGGTGAATTGCATCTTAATTTACCAATCCCACATAGTTCACATATTCAACAACTGTATAATGTATCCATGTAGCCTACATTCTTATTTTCCATCAATTCATCAATACCATTGGAGTAGAGGCTTGGAATTTGTAACTGAGATAATGCTAGAGGCTGCTGCAGATATTCTACATCTCTAAGACAATGCTGCTGGTGACAAAAGGCCTAGGCTGAGAAGAAGAAGAAGAAGAGTGTTCAGGCCCAGGGTGACTTTCCAGGTGCTTTATAAGCTGGAGATTGTAGAGCACTATAAGTTGGACCGGGACACATTACAAGAACTCTGTGAGCTCTGCCACCCTCAACTCAGAGCCAGATCCAGTCAAGGGAAAGCCATCCCAATGGAAACTAAGGTATGTGTTGAACTTAGAATATTAGCTACAGGTACTTTTCAAAGACCAACTGGGTGCATGATGGGTGTGTCGCAGGCATCAGCATTCAGGATACTCCACCAGTTCCTGGATGCTATGCTCATACATGCCAGTGAGCACATATATTTTCCGCTGCTTCTGAGGAGAGGGCCCGGAATATGCAACAGTTCTGCTGTGTAGTACTCTACCCTGAAGTACAGGGTACCATAGATTGCCTCATGTACACATCAAGGCACCACCTGGTGACTAGGATAAAATCTACATTAACTGTAAGGGATATCACTCCATGAACTACTAAGTCATGTGCAATACCTAGGGGATTATCTTGAATGTGTGTGCTGACAATCCTCGTGGTTACCATGACTCCCATATCTGGCATACATTACAGCTGTAACCATGACTCCCATATCTGGCATACATTACAGCTGTAACAGATGTTTGTTAGGGACATTCCACACGTCCATTTAGTGGGGGAGGCTGATTACGCCCTGGAACCTTAGATGATGACATCCATCAGAACTGCACACACCCCCACAGATGAATGCCATAATGAGGCACACACTCAAACTAGAAACATTATAGAGCATGTGTTTAGGCTTCTGAAGTCAGGGTTCTGGTGCCTAGATATATCTGGTGGAGCACTGCAGTATAATCCACTCATATGTACACAGATATTCACAGAATGTGCTATGCTCCAGTCTGATCCTGTGAAAACAGCTGTAGCGGGACCAGCAAGGGGAATGGCCACACATCCCAACACCAATGCCTAGGTCACCACAGCCACAGTCAGAGGAGGACTCGGAGGAGGAACTACCAGCTGCTGTCCTTGTAGGCAGATGTAGGTGTGCTCAGCATACCCTTGCTTTGGCTAAGAGACAATGCATACAGCATTCACTGGCCACCTAAAGACCTAATACCTTTCCTACTCACATACATATATTAAAATTGATGCCAGGCAACTCACACAACCTTTACCTATACATGTATTGGCTGTGTACTGTTTGTATCAGACAGAGTCAGCCCTGAACTGAAGGTCTGTCAACTGTTGCATTTGCAAGGTAAGTCCTGAACCTAGAATGTATTCTTGAAGATTATTATTTCATATACTTGTATCACTTAACTTGGTACAATAAGAAAGTAAATAGTGGTGAATTTGTACAGAAATTAGATTAACATGTGACAGACACTTATTTTACTAATATGTGTCCATTTGTAATTAGTACATCTCAGGCATGAAACATTCACACAGTCATACCTCTGCAGAAATCTGATAAATCATTCAAGAGAGAAGTTAGAAAGTGAGGCTACATATTGCAGTTTCTGACTTCAGACTTGTTTGCATCATAACAGTAACTACACTTTCTTCCTCCAACCCACCAAAAGAGGAGTGTCCCCTGTATCTGCTATAACAGTAACTCAGCTATGCTGCTCCCAAAACTGCAGTATGTGCATGTTTATGTCACAGTTAATATCCTCTCACATTTAAGGACAATTATATAGAATTACTTAAACAATGCATGTGTTAGGTAACCGAAGAATCACCATCAAACACAGACATGTAAAACAGAGAGATTTATACTTGTAACCATAATTATGACAGGTTGTGTGACTACTAACTGCTCTATGTTGAAATATAATATAGAGAATTACTTGTACAATAAACAGTCCATGGTTTGATAGCAGTGTGCATTCTTATGTAGTTAGTTGCATGATGAATTACCCCATTTCTATGATAACAAGCTGCTTCTGTGGCAAAGAGGACTAAGACAGCCATCCTATTTGCTGAAGTTGGATTGATGTGAGTGTTCTAATCCTGACATAAGTAGATATTTTGGATGTGTACTATCAATTGGCAGTGTGTTTTTGCAGACTTTGATTATGTGTCCCATACTTTTAATATTTATCCTCTTTGTCTTTTTTAATTCCACATTTGTGTAATGTGCCTCCTCGGCTTATCTAGTTTGTGCAAAGAGCAGCATTGCAGAAACAGAGAAAATCCAGATAAGATTTATGTCAGACTGCCAACAACAGAAAGCGGATCCATTCAATTATTACTCCTAGTCATTGGGAAATCCCGACCTGGAGTAGAGACAGGAGTGGGTTATATTAGCAGGTATATATTACATAATAGTGTCTCAGATGTTAGTAATGCTGCTCTCTTTTTTGCATTGCTTACTTATGTGCAAGCAGTTAGAGGCAAATGCATGTGTGTACACTTATTTAACTATATTGCAAATCCAATGCTTCTTGTACTATTACATTATACACAAACACACACACACACACACACACACACACACACACACATATATATATATATATATATATATATATATATATATATATATGTATATAGATAGATATAGATATATACATAAACATGATATGCTATTATTGCTCTGTATTTTTAATTTCCTTTGTCTGACCTAAAACTACACATGGAAACATTGCAAAAAGTGAATACAATATAACTATATGCATATATATTTACAGTCCATCCATTTGTTACCCCATCACCAACCACACCACCAATTAGTACAACCTTGAGGTCTCTTTAATAATTCAACACATATATCAACCACAATACAAAGTGTAATATATAATGTTTTATGCTCCCTCATGGACAAGGCCATTTGGTGGTGCTCACAGGTTTGCTCTGCCAAACTCAAACAGCCAAATATGCTCAGTGATGGCACTTGTGTTGTTACACTGCTAAGCTTCTAAACAGTATACTGTTGTTAGGCTACTACACTAAGAGGCAATGTGCCTATGAAGGCCTCACAAGCTGTCGTTCTCCATGTGGCTTACTGATGTCATCTACTATAAGTTTACCAGTTTATCTACAGTCTTATATAAGTCAGACTTGTGCCATGGCACTTGTGTTAAGTACTGTGTTCTGTAGTATCAGCATTTAAACAGGTAGGTGTTCATCTCTCACTGCAGTAGACTGTGTGTGTGTCTCCATAAAGAAGAGTGGAAGTGTGTGTTCCAAACTGACTTCTCTAATGGCATGATTTTGCAGTGTTCACACCTCCAACCTCTTGTCACCCACATGGCATGCTGATATCATCTACTATGAGATCACCTACAGTCCTATTAAAAGCAGACTTGTGCTGTGGTGCCTGCATTAAGTACTGTGTTCTTTAGTCTGTGTACTGAGATAGGCAGGGGTTCTGTTTTCAATGTAGTCAATTGGGGGGTGTCTAAGCTCTTACTGGACATTACACAGAGAGTGTTTTACAGTAGCCTATAGAACACTGTTCTACGCATATTCATCACTCCATTGCTTTTAGCCACTGCAATATGTGGAGATACTTCTTTTACTTATGTAAGAAAAAAGTATTTGTTCAGGTTTTTTGTGTTGTTATGATTAGCATAATTATTTAGAAATTTAGGGTCTATATTATATAAACAAAGCATTAAAATGTCGACTTACCTTTGATCGACCCCTATGTCTCGAAACTACACAACATTGAACCCTCAAATCATTGATTTCTTTCCAAGGGAAAGAAATCAGTAGTCCAACACACACACTGCATTACACAAACACTATTAAAGTAGGGGGCTTTGACCCCCACACCCCCCAATGTGGGGGTCTGTGCCCCCCACCCCCTCTTACTAAATATACTAATTCTGAAATCACACTACAGTTGGGGAAAGGAAAGATTTAAAAGAACGGCCAACCAATTTCTTTCCCTTGGAAAGAAATCGATGATTTGGCCATTCAATGTTGTTAAGCTATGAGAAATAGGGGTTGATCAGAGGTGAGTCGACATTTTAATGCTTCATTTATATAATATAGACCTGAAATTTATGCCAATGAAGAAAATCAACATGATGGAGTACTCCAACAACCTATAATGAAACCATGTAGACTCCATGTACTTGTTGGCAGTGTACTCAGAAAATTTCTGAGTACAGGAGTCTACACAGAAACAAAGGCATATAAAAATCCTGAAATATTGACAGAAGTGACCCTTACAGGTAATACCATGCATATTATGAACTAAGTACACATTGTGGATGCTAGAAAATCAGTCTCTCCCCCCTAAAAATGTCAGTTTAACTGCCGTGACATAATTGCATCTTTGGTCCCCCACCCCTAAATGAAGAATAAACTTGTACATAATGTAGGCTGCTAAAATATTTAAAATGTATAAGACAGACTAGTCTAATGTACTGTAAGCATTATGTAGTATGTATCGCATATTTAGGCAAAGTAATACTCTGCCTTGTTTTTACAACACCGTGTTCCCGTGCAGTTTCCCTGCTTACACAGTTACTTCTTCTTTTGGCTTTTCCCGGTTAGGGGTCACCACAGTGGATCACCTGTCCACTCATGATTGGCAGTGGAGTTTTATGGTGTCTAGTTGCCAGCCCAGTGCTCAACCTTCCACAAAAGGCACACACACATGCACTCACACCACAATCCACCTACAGCATGTCTTTGGGATGTGGGAGGAAACCGGAGCACCCGGAGGAAACACACACGACCACAGGGAGGACATGCAGATTCCGTACAGAAGGCACCCCAGTCAAGGATCGAACCGGAGAGCCTCTTGCTGTGAGGTGGCAATGCTACCCATTGCATCACCGTGGCTGCCCCCTGCTTACATGGTTACTAACAGTGTAAATTCCAGGCTGTCAGCATGGTCATTATGCAAATGAAGCCAAAAATCAGTAGACTTGTTGAATCACAAAACTGAGTAACCAAGTAGGAATGTTCACTTTGTGTATGCACCTACACAGTATTTTTGTTTCCAAAGGATGTCAACAGTGAGTGATGATCTCAGGGGGTGTGTCAGCTTCCCTTTTCTTTTTTCTTAACATATTTGCACATTGGTGCACACGGAGTAATAAATGGCTAGTTTTAGTGTGCTCATTATGTAACTATTCCTTTGGCAGCATGTGTATGTATAGGACTAGAGTCCCCATGGACTTGAGTTTGAGTATAAGGTGTATAAGCTTTTCTGCTGTTCCATGTTTGTGTGATATCAGGAAAATGGAAATAAAAATGTGAATTTTGCTTATCCTTACCTTATTTATGCGATGATGCATAGAGCAGTGCGAAGGTGTGCATAGCGCACTACTGAGCACTCAAACAGGTGTGTTAAGTCATGCTAATTACAGCCTAAGTAGGTGAATTGCATCTTAATTTACCAATCCCACATAGTTCACATATTCAACAACTGTATAATGTATCCATGTAGCCTACATTCTTATTTTCCGTCAATTCATCAATACCATTGGAGTAGAGACTTGGAATTTGTAACTGAGATAATGCTAGAGGCTGCTGCAGATATTCTACATCTCTAAGACAATGCTGCTGGTGACAAAAGGCCTAGGCTGAGAAGAAGAAGAAGAAGAGTGTTCAGGCCCAGGGTGACTTTCCAGGTGCTTTATGAGCTGGAGATTGTAGAGCACTATAAGTTGGACCGGGACACATTACAAGAACTCTGTGAGCTCTGCCATCCTCAACTCAGAGCCAGATCCAGTCAAGGGGAAGCCATCCCAATGGAAACTAAGGTATGTGTTGAACTTAGAATATTAGCTACAGGTACTTTTCAAAGACCAACTGGGTGCATGATGGGTGTGTCGCAGGCATCAGCATTCAGGATACTCCACCAGTTCCTGGATGCTATGCTCATACATGCCAGTGAGCACATATATTTTCCGCTGCTTCTGAGGAGAGGGCCAGGAATATAAAACAGTTCTGCTGTGTAGTACTCTACCCTGAAGTACAGGGTACCATAGATTGCACTCATGTACACATCAAGGCACCACCTGGTGACTAGGATAAAATCTACGTTAACTGTAAGGGATATCACTCCATGAACTGCTAAGTCATGTGCAATACCTAGGGGATTATCTTGAATGTGTGTGCTGACAACCCTCGTGGTTACCATGACTCCCATATCTGGCATACATTACAGCTGTAACCATGACTCCCATATCTGGCATACATTACAGCTGTAACAGATGTTTGTTAGGGACATTCCACAGGTCCATTTAGTGGGGGAGGCTGATTACGCCCTGGAACCTTAGATGATGACATCCATCAGAACTGCACACACACCCACAGATGAATGCCATAATGAGGCACACACTCAAACTAGAAACATCATAGAGCATGTGTTTAGGCTTCTGAAGTCAGGGTTCTGGTGCCGAGATATATCTGGTGGAGCACTGCAGTATAATCCACTCATATGTACACAGATATTCACAGAATGTGCTATGCTCCACAGCCTGATCCTGTGAAAACAGCTGTAGCAGGACCAGCAAGGGGAATGGCCACACATCCCAACACCAATGCCTAGGTCACCACAGCCACAGTCAGAGGAGGACTCAGAGGAGGAACTACCAGCTGCTGTCCTTGTAGGCAGATGTAGGTGTGCTCAGCATACCCTTGCTTTGGCTAAGAGACAATGCATACAGCATTCACTGGCCACTTAAAGACCTAATACCTTTCCTACTCACATACATATATTAAAATTGATGCCAGGCAACTCACACAACCTTTATCTATACATGTATTGGCTGTGTACTGTTTGTATCAGACAGAGTCAGCCCTGAACTAAAGGTGTGTCAACTGTTGCATTTGCAAGGTAAGTCCTGAACCTAGAATGTATTCTTGAAGATTATTATTTCATATCCTTGTATCACTTAACTTGGTACAATAAGAAAGTAAATAGTGGTGAATTTGTACAGAAATTAGATTAACATGTGACAGACACTTATTTTACTAATATGTGTCTGTTTGTAATTAGTACATCTCAGGCATGAAACATTCACACAGTCATACCTCTGCAGAAATCTGATAAGTCATTCAAGAGAGAAGTTAGAAAGTGAGGCTACATATTGCAGTTTCTGACTTCAGACTTGTTTGCATCATAACAGTAACTACACTTTCTTCCTCCAACCCATCAAAAGAGGAGTGTCCCCTGTATCTGCTATAACAGTAACTCAGCTATGCTACCCCCAAAACTTCAGTATGTGCATGTTTATGTCACAGTTAATATCCTCTCACATTTAAGGACAATTATATAGAATTACTTAAACAATGCATGTGTTAGGTAACTGAAGAATTACCATCAAACACAGACATGTAAAACAGAGAGATTTATACTTGTAACCATAATTATGACAGGTTGTGTGACTACTAACTGCTCTATGTCGAAATATAACATAGAGAATTACTTGTACAATAAACAGTCCATGGTTTGATAGCAGTGTGCATTCTTATGTAGTTAGTTGCATGATGAATTACCCCATTTCTATGATAACAAGCTGCTTCTGTGGCAAAGAGGACTAAGACAGCCATCCTATTTGCTGAAGCTGGATTGATGTGAGTGTACTAATCCTGACATAAGTAGATATTTTGGATGTGTACTATCAATTGGCAGTGTGTTTTTGCAGACTTTGATTATGTGTCCCATACTTTTAATATTTATCCTATGTCTTTTTTAATTCCACATTTGTGTAATGTGCCTCCTCTAGAAAACATTTCTGAGAAGGCTTATCTAGTTTGTGCAAAGAGAAGCATTGCAGAAACAGGGAAAATCCAGATAAGATTTATGTCAGACTGCCAACAACAGAAAGCGGATCCATTCAATTATTACTCCTAGTCATTGGGAAATCCCGACCTGGAGTAGAGACAGGAGTGGGTTATATTAGCAGGTATATATTACATAATAGTGTCTCAGATGTTAGTAATGCTGCTCTCTTTTTTGCATTGCTTACTTATGTGCAAGCAGTTAGAGGCAAATGCATGTGTGTACACTTATTTAACTATATTGCACATCCAATGCTTCTTGTACTATTACATTATACACAAACACACACACACATACACACACACACACACACACACACACACACACACACACACACACACACACACACACACACACACACATATATATATATGTATGTATGTATATAGATAGATATATACATAAACATGATATGCTATTATTGCTCTGTATTTTTCATTTCCTTTGTCTGACCTAAAACTACACATGGAAACATTGCAAAAAGTGAATACAATATAACTATATGCATATATATTTACAGTCCATCCATTTGTTACCCCATCACCAACCACACCACCAATTAGTACAACCTTGAGGTCTCCTTAATAATTCAACACATATATCAACCACAATACAAAGTGTAATATAGAATGTTTTATGCTCCCTCATGGACAAGGCCATTTGGTGGTGCTCACAGGCTTGCTCTGCCAAACTCAAACAGCCAAATATGCTCAGTGATGGCACTTGTGTTGTTACACTGCTAAGCTTCTAAACAGTATACTGTTGTTAGGCTACTACACTAAGAGGCAATGTGCCTATGAAGGCCTCACAAGCTGTCGTTCTCCATGTGGCTTACTGATGTCATCTACTATAAGTTTACCAGTTTATCTACAGTCTTATATAAGTTAGACTTGTGCCATGGCACTTGTGTTAAGTACTGTGTTGTGTAGTATCAGCATTTAAACAGGTAGGTGTTCATCTCTCACTGCAGTAGACTGTGTGTGTGTCTCCATAAAGAAGAGTGGAAGTGTGTGTTCCAAACTGACTTCTCTAATGGCATGATTTTGCAGTGTTTTGGTGCTTGCACAAACACACATTTCAAGCAGGTCTCGAACCTCTTGTCCCCCACATGGCCTGCTGATGTCATTTACTATAAGATCAGCTGCTGTCCTGTTAACACCAGACTTGTGCTGTGGTGTGTGTGTGTTAATATTGTGTTCTGTAGTCTGTATACTTAGATAGGTTGGGGGGGTCTATTCTCACTGCAATCAACTGAGTGAGTGTGTGTGTCCATAAAGAGGAGTGGAAATGTGTATCCCTAACTGACCTCTCCAATGGCATGGTTTTGCAGTGTTTTGGTGCTTGCACAAACATCCATTTCAAGCACACCTCCAACCTCTTGTCCCCCACATGGCATGCTGATATCATCTACTATGAGATCACCTACAGTCCTATTAAAAGCAGACTTGTGCTGTGGTGCCTGCATTAAGTACTGTGTTCTTTAGTCTGTGTACTGAGATAGGCAGGGGTTCTGTTTTCAATGTAGTCAATTGGGGGGTGTCTAAGCTCTTACTGGACATTACACAGAGAGTGTTTTACAGTAGCCTATGGAACACTGTTCTACGCATATTCATCACTCCATTGCTTTTAGCCACTGCAATATGTGCAGATACTTCTTTTACTTATGTAAGAAAAAAGTATTTGTTCAGGTTTTTTGTGTTGTTATGATTAGTTTTGGAAAACAATGTGCTACTTTTGACTCTTGCCTATGTAATGTTATGAACAAACAAATTGTCAATTACTGCTTTTATTCTACTGCAGTTGTGCCTGCACTATACATTGGATTCACAGTGGATGAATCCAGTTCAGTTCAACTATTGATAATTAACCATTGGGACACATGATTTGTGAGAAAACATCCCTGTACACTTGTGCCTGGAGTGCACACTAGGACTATATATTTGAAGGTAACTGTTTCTGGTCTGTTTTTGAGCTGTAACAGTGTTTTATTGTTTTAGCTGCTCTGCTCTTATTTGCATAGACATTTTAACTCTTTGCGGTTATTGATGTAGAAAAATCAGTACAATTATTTTCCATTACAATTGGCCAATGCTATCTTAACAACTCAAGATAGCTTAGCAAATTTCAGTTAAACAAGCAGTAATGTCGGGTCTATATTACATTATCAGCTGATGAAAAGAGCAAATGCTCTTTCATTGAACCGATAATGTCAAAAGACCTAAACAGAGAAGACATGGAACATCGTTTTTTTTCCAAGGGAGAAAAAATGGTGGGCCATGTCTTTGGGACTTTGACATTTCCTCCTCTATGATACGATCTTGGAGTTGGTATATTTAAATAGGGGGTGTGGAAGGCACAGCCCTCCCACATTGGAGGGTGTGGGGGCGAAGTCCCCCACTCGTTTTATATGTTAAGTTTTTTTTTTTTTTTGCGGAGCAGCAAATTTTTTCCCTGGGAAAAAAATCGCTGTTTTGTGTCTTCACTGTTTAGGACTTTTGACATTATCTGTTCGATGAAAGAGCGTTCGCTCTTTTCATCAGTTGATAATGTAATATAAATGCGTAATGCCACATCATATCTGTCCACAATAGAACCATAGATCCCACTTTAGATAGAACTCCTACTGTCCGCCCCATATTTTAGTCCCCCTAAAATAGCAGCATATCACATACCCCCATCCTTTTCTCATTCTCTGTGCAGATACCAAGATCACACCTCACATTATGCTTTGTCAGTGTCCCTCTTTTTTTTCTGCTAGCCTAGTTGACAACTTTTATTGACTCAGTGCAGATAATGTCTCAGACCTATATTACAACATCAGTGAAGTACCATCATCAGTGGAGGTACTCTCCAGCAACTTACACAAACAGCAGAGACATCTAAGACACAAGCATGGTACCGCTAACACTAAACCCAAAGCACACAAAGCACATAAAAAAGGAGCACCAGTGTCTCACCCAGGAAGTGTTTAAGACAATAGTTTTATATTGTAAAGGTTGTCCTTATAGTTGATTGCACAGTGAGCCATACACCTGCCCCACTCTTCTAGCTTAAATAAGGAGACGTTTAGGGTCAGCTGTGTGGCACAAGTAGTTGTCACATCACACATGCAATCAAGTCTCTCCACAACAAGTCCCACTATTAATTCATCATAGTTGCTGTTGGTATGCACAACTTGTGAAATATCTCTAGGGAATATATGGAGACAAACCCGATTGAGCTCACTAAATACTGTATGTGTCTCAGTCATGTATGTCCCTATGTTTGATCACCATTATAAGCCTGCCTAGGATGAGAACAATATAAAGAACAAATGATCTTCTGAAATTGGTTATGTGTCTGGTGTCATTCTAAGGGGCTCCAGTTCCTGTCAGTGTGGGATGACACTGTGGATAGACTACACTACTTTGGAAGACATCGACTTCATTTGGAAACTCTAGGCTTTTGTTTGCTGGCTAAGGCACGTGCCTCCACCATAATGCATAAAAAACATAAAAGG